>NW_013666368.1:276628-325612 GCF_000517525.1 Limulus polyphemus | reverse complement strand
CGGTATGTCGGGGATTCGAACCCGCGACCCTCAGATTGCGAGTCCAGTGCCTTAACCACCTGGCCATGCCGGGCCTGCACTAGAGTAAGATATCTGTAATAGACCTTGGTTCCTTTGGCGAGGGATAATGAATTATTTTGATTTGGGTAACGTAGTCGACTTTTTGCATAATGTTTTTGTTCCCCGCTGGGACAGCGGTAAGTCTACAGATTTATAACGCTAAAATCAGGGGTTCGATTTCCCTCGGTGGACACAGCAGATAGCCCGATGTGGCTTAGCACTAAGAAAACATAGTGTTTTTCAACAAACTTCACATCAGTAAAACTTAGCACAAAGAGCAAGTTAAATAACATTTGAAAATAAGAAACGAATATTAAAGAATGCTTACAGAGTTTGTTAAGAAACTATAGTCCAATATGAAAAAGTGTAAAGCGTAGAGATAGATAATCAGTTCCCGCTGTAACGTTATATATATAATAGATTTTTACAGCACCTAGTTTATTTGTATTTTGTTTTCATGTCAAACCAACAAATGCTATTCACCGCCGTCCCTAATTTTGAGCTATTGACCAGAGACAGACAGTCAATCAGCATCACCCTATCACCTATTGTACACTCTAATGAATCGACTGTCGCTCTTATAACGCACACACACAACTTCAAGTGCAGGAAATATTTTATGGTATCGCACGGAATCGAGCTTTGCTAACGCCCCCCCCCAGTGGCACAGCGGTATGTCTGCGGACTTACAACGCTAGAAACCGGGTTTCGATACCCGTGGTGGGCAGAGCACAGATAGCCCTTGTGTAGCTTTGTGCATAATTAAAAACAAACAAACAAAAAAAAAAACAAGCTTTGCTAACTCCGAAATCTAGAGCTCTACCACAAGCCAAGTTGTAATTTTTTACTCATTTTTGAAGAGGCAGACAATTTTGATATAATATATTAATATCATTTCGAAGAACTGTGTCATGCTAGCAATTACAGTCTCGTGAATAGGGTATGTTTTTATTAAAAATTATCATTCTGTAATATAAGAGATTAAGTATTACGTTTGGCCCTGACTGTCAACTAATAGTCGTATCGAATGTCATAAGAATTGAATAGGATTTTCCAACTTGAACGACATCTTATGCGTAGTTAGGTTAAAAACCATTAGGCCAGAGATCTGTGCGATTCAGATAGGGTCGTCTCTAATTTTTCAAATACTGACTAGAGGGAAGCTAGTGAATCAGGAGCACACGCCACCGCAAAAGCTTTGTGTAGCCCTTTGAAGAAAAATACGTGAATTACTATCACTTATATTGCGACCACAGCTGAAAGAGCGGAGCATATTCAGTGGCATAACGTCTCGAATTCTGGACTCTTTGATTCTTAGCCCGACATGCTAACTACTAGGCTACGCTTGACCCCATATTAATTTGTACGTTATGAAACAATTGGTTTAAACTTTTTACTAGACAGTTGACTATAACAAAGTTATCCAGGAAGAATGTAACGGTATAAAAGTCCGTCACATATCTTCCATAAAGGTTTCAAATTTAAACTGCCTATCATAATCAGATAAGATTTGAATAACACGTACTGGACCTAAACCTCAAGATGTCAAATGTTATCACACTGGTAAAGGCACACACACACATATACTGTTACTAAAAAACTATGAAAAAATTGATAGTGTTAGGTTAAAATAATTTAAGCAAGAATACGCGTTGGGTTTAATTCTGGTAATAAAGTATAAGCAGAAGAAATTCGACTTTGTAATTTCATCGTTTCTTTCTGCCCCCCAGTGGCATAGCGGTATGTCTGCGGACTTACAACGCTAGAATCCGGGTTTCGATACCCGTGATGGGCAGAGCACAGATAGCCCATCGGGTAGCTTTGTGCTTAATTACAAACAATCGTTTCTTTCTATTTTTTGTGGGCGACTTTTCGCTGAAGCACTTGCCCCTTCATACCTTTGTATAACTAACCTGTACATTTTTACTGCTTGTGATGATAATATCCAAGTTAGGTTGTACAGGAGATATCATTAAAAGTCAAATATATTACGCTTCTACTTTTTTTAAAGCAATAATTTATGTACAGTAATGTACCACTTCATTTTATTTTTGACAAATGATTCAGTGATTTGATTAAAGGAGATGACGTAAGGACGTTTCTTTAATTGCTTCATCTCCGTTTAGGAAACTATGAGAATGACCTTTTATGAGGAAGTTGTGACGTACATTGACCCTAGACACACTATAGCAAAGTTATCCAGGAAGAACGTAACGGTTTAGCAGTCCGTCACATATCTTCCATAATGGTTTCAAATTTAAGAAGTGTGATTTTTTTCTGAGTACAGTAGAAAATTGCAGCACGGTTTAAAAAGTTGATTTCAAATTCACAAAATAAATCTTTTCACGCGCCTTATTCTTATTGTACATTCTGAGAGGTAATATTTTACACATATATGTAATCGAGATTCTGGATTTCGGAAGTTGCCCGTCGGGTTTGAATTCGTGCGAATCCAAAAAAATATTTCCCGTACTTTAAGCTGTGGTACGTTATAAGAGTGACAGTCAATCCCTTGGTGTGGATGGGTGGTAGGGCGCTGCTTTCCTTCTATTCAGAATTTCAAAATTAACGACGTTGGCACATATCCTTAGTAGTTTTGCCATAAATACAAAATACAAAGACAATTCGAATAAACGATAAAAAAAATTAAGAGTACCATTTAATAAATTATTCGTATAAATGAGACAAGTTGTTTAAATTCGTTATATAAACAAAGTAAGTTAGCCAAGCCAGATATCTGACTACTGGTTGATTTAATTAACATAATTAATCTTTCAGGGGGATCAAACGACCACCCCGATGTTATAAAAAAAAAGTCCACTATCTTGTGAAAATTTTTAAACAAACACTTAACTTTCATGTAAAGCACTTAAATTCTTTGTGTTGAAGAAAAAGTATAATTTTTTTGGAGAAAAAAAAACCCTCCCCAACTCTTTAGTACTGGCTACGACCCTATCTTTAATCATCGTCAATAAGCTCCAGCACTAAATTTTCCACAAACAAGGGTTAATTTATTATCCGATCATTTCTCACCCCATTACTTCCTACCTAGTTGCCAGTATATAAGTTTCATAAAAACCTTTAGTATCACTTTACCAATAAGCGTAAGTACTGGTATATTAGCAATCTCAAATAGCCAGTGGCGTCTTGCAGTGCAGAGGCATCGCTAGACATTGGTACACGGGGCCCGTGCCCCGATTCTACTGAATCCAAAAAAATATTTCCCGTACTTTAAGCTGTGGCACGTTATAAAAGTGACAGTCAATCCCTTGGTGTGGATGGGTGCTGCTTTCCTTCTATTCAGAATTTCAAAATTAACGACGGTGGCACATATCCTTAGTATTTTTTTTTCATAACTACTAATATTCCAAAGAGCCCAGAACAGACGCATGTGCCTAGAAATTATAAAATACTCCGAATAAATTATATTTTTCAACTTAAATATTTCAGTACAAATTAATTCCTTTTTTTTCTGCCGTATCTTATTTTTATTGGCATTACATTCATAGTCAAATCACAAAGTTTGAGTTAAACATAATTAATGTTCTTAGTCCATCGCACACTGCGTAAACAACAAATATAAGTTAACTTTATCTCTAATAAAATCACACTAAATAAAAGTAGAAAGTATGATGAAAGCGTATGTTTGACACCTAACTGTAGGCTGTAAAGACCTATCAGTGTACTAAATTTGGAAAAACAAATCCACAAAAGTTAAGTATATTTTTCTATCAAATAAAGTTTCCGTATTTCGGTGCGACGGAAAATAAATAGGAAGAAATTCAATCAAAATTGGAGATATAAATATCTCATGTATTTCTTAATCGATTGCCTTGACATTTGGTATGTGAAGTAAGAGTCCAGTGGAGTGTATCTACTGAAAATATGAGGTAGTTTAGATTTCCACGGTCTGAACTACAGAAAGAGGAAAATGACATACAGTGTGTCCTACAGGTTGTTTTGGCCGCACGACAGGCTACTGTGTGTCTTGATTTAATACAGTTTTTCGTGTAAGGACATGGCGCCATCTATGAATGTAGTTAACGTTAACTTATGTCAAAGATAATAAAATCTTAATAACAGCAAAAATGGGGCGTAGAGGGGGGTTTGAACCCCACATTAACGTGCCTTTTTCTCCAAATTACCATCCCACAAAGTTTGGTTGAGATTGGTGTAGCGACCTAGGAGTAGTTATTTAACATACAAACACATTTTTTTTTCTTTTTATATATATAATAGAAGATTGAATGCGATGTCATCAAAACGTCTCTCCTGATGTCCACTGATTCACAGAAAACTCCGACGTTGCAAGCCTTAGCTGTTTTTTATGTAGGCGATGTCAATTGTAAACTTCCTATTTCTAAAGACAAAATGTTTGCTCTATCAGTTGCAGAAATCGCCCTTTCTCTCAAACGTAAAGGAATTCATAATACTTACTTGCTCGTGGTAAATTAGTGGTTTACAGAGATGTATCCATACTTTAGTTTTCTTTATCTCTGGATTCTAACTCCGCCAATCATACCTGGTTCTGGGAAACAATCTTTTACTGTGTTGACGTTTGTCAAGAGTCATTTAGCATCTCAACAAAGCAGCGTATTTGTTGAGTCCAGAAAGGATAATAGTTCATTGAACAACAATGTTGCGAGAATATGACTTTGTCATAGTGCATTGCTCAGATCAGAAACATAGAATTGTGCATGGACTATCTTGCTACGTGGTAAAACCTCGTCTATTTGTGGAGTGTCCTGATCACGAACATCATGTGGTAACTGAAGTCATACCTATTTTTGTTCTAGCAACAACAATTCATGAAGTAGTAGATTCTGCTGATGCCCCGATTAACACTTCAGGAGTTCTGGAAAGAGCAAATAAAGGATCCTAACCCAACATGAGTGTTCCTTGCCATGTAGCATGGCAAAACCCGATCATCATTAATAGAGAAGCATAGGATGGATACATATAACCTGTGGCACTTGCATCGTCAGTTACAAGCGCAGAAAAATGTAAGGTACGATCACAATAAACCACCAAACTGATTATGGTGCAACTCATGGTCCCCAGAGCACTTATCTGGCTGTCTATGATGAGGAGTCAGAATCAAAAGACAGCTCCAACAATTGGACTGGCCACTGATGTTGACCACCTCATTGATATGGGTGTGACTGATTGATCCTCAACAGTTAGGATGGCTGAGAATCCAATGGCTGAAGGAGCTTTGTGACCGACCTATTGAATGGTTTGGTAAGATGCATTGTATGTACTACACTGCAGAAGTATTACTCAATCATTGACAGCTAGGACAGTCAGGGAATTGAAAAACCAATAAGTGAAAAGATGTCATGACCCTTGCTTCCGAGTACCCGAGAGAACGTGAAATACTATATGGTTACTACTCCATTAGCAGAAGCTATGAAAGCTGGAGTGAACTGATTATATAATACCAAGCACATTAACAGCTTGCACAACTGACGATGATGGCCAGAAGTCGAAAATTCAGTTGGAAGGTCTTTGTTTACAACGTGATATACTTTATAAGCTGGTGTGGTTACACGATAGAAAAATAAATGACTGAAATGGCATTGTGACACTTCCTTTTCGAGCAACTGATTGAAATTTTTTAAAGAATTAATCTCATAATCTAGGCGAGTGTTCAGAATTCCTTGCTAGATTCTCAAATATGTATGTACCTGGGAAGTACGACAATCTAATTAATGGAGTTATGTTTCTTCTGAGTGTATATTGAGATACTGTATTAACAGTACGAATATTAATCCTGACGGAGACATAGCTTCGAAAGATAAAATAGTTAATGTGGGAGACAGAGAAAATATATTATAAACTAGTAGAATATTTAACAATGAGTAATGGTAATATATATATATATAATACGCATGCATGTGGTTTCACACACGTATGTGAACATTACATAAAATCATACCTGGGTGTTATATAACATTACTGAATCAATTATCACAACGAATACAACAGCAGGATACAAGGCCATGAGGAAAAAGGATTTGAACTGAACATTAAGAATTGATGACTATGAGGTTAAATGTGATAAATGTGCTAGAAGGTTTTACTGTAAAATACAGTGTACTTGTTATTTTCATTCATACTAGTGAGAGAACGTTTCAATTTTAACGTTAAAATATTTGGAAAATACTATGATAGAGAGAAAACAGTTTAACTGAGGTTTCTTATGATACATTTTTCACCTGAAGTTTCTTACAACACAGTTTTATCTGGTATTTCTCATATGGAGTAGTGCAGAAACTATTTCAACTGTATCAAACTGATATATTCATGAGTAGGTGAAATAATTAATAGTAAATGAAATTAACAAACAGTAGCTTAGACATCATAACAAATATAAACACGGTGTACTAACTATTTTATTTGGTTGTGATATAATATTTTCATTTATGCAGATTGATACATTTTTAATAAGCACACAGTTTTGCCTCAAATTTACTAATAGTTGTTTCATTATAAGGTGCAGTATTAATGAAATAAAAAGCAGACTCTAAGTATGTTAGGGAGATGCAAAATTTAACACCTGTGTGGTGAACATTTTTTAAATCATGCTGAATAATAGTAGTAAACTTGTAACTAAAAGAGAGTCCCTATTAAGAAACAAAGGTAATGAATGGTTGGTGTCGTCTAACCTAATTTAGCTTGAGTACGTAGAAACCTGTTGCAATTTCAATCCCTATTCATTTGTACTGGAACCGAAAGCTGTTTATGCAACAACCAGCTAGTAGGAAGAACAATAAGTATAACATGTGTTTCAGTTCACTGGCAGGAACAACGGGGAAGTTTTCAGATTCTCGGGATATATTTCCTATGAGCAATATAATTTGTGAATACATGCAAAGTCCATAGAAATAACATTTGACTGATGCCTAGCATCATAGTTCATGGTTGTAACCTCATGTTACAAACCCCTTTTAACCTGCACACTTAGATGAACTTTTGACAAACTTAAATTCATCCAATCTTGCATTTGAATCTGGAATTTCAGTATTTACGATCAAGGTTTGGTCACAGTTAGTCTCTTTCTCAACTAGCTTGTGATTTATCTGCTTTTTTATTGTGCTGAAATGTTGTTGAGGCCTTTCTTGTTTCTACTGTGGAGCTTATAAAGCTCTTGAGTTCCCCCATGATGTCCAGGATATTCTCTTTAGCGAGAGAACCTGTGACCTCAGGGCTGGCCTGAAACTTACTGTGGATGAGCCCATGGATGAAGATGCATTGCTGGTCAATGCATCGGATGTGGAAGAGCTTGCTGTGTTTTTAACTGGGTTAGCCTCGTGGTCACTAGAGGCTAGACAAACCTCTTCTGTCGTAGAGGGTCCTATTATAGATAACTTATGGATGTCCCAAGATTGGAAGGCACTACAGCTTCATTGATTTTAGTGCAGTCTGTAGAGGATCCAGTGGCAGACAAGAAAAAGCAAGATTTGATGACCCATCACATGGTGCATCATCACTACTCAGTAATGATACCAAATGTGTTACCACCCCCATTGGGTGTAATATATTTCAAAGCTGAAGAAAACCTTTCCAGAGCTTCAGTACACACAAGGGTTGATCAAGTCTTCAGAATAAAGAGGCAAGATGAATACCCATGAAATAACAGCTATCAAGATGATGATGCCTGAAGTTTCCTCTGCTATCACTACCACTACGACAGCAGTACAAATGAGCCAGCCAGCCTCTGCCACCACCACATTGGGAGTTTAAGATGAATTAGGGTGCTTTGACCCCAAGAGGGGTCCCAACCACTGATCGTCCACAGAAGAGTTTGTATGCCTAGGTCCCTTTGACCAAGTGACCCATAAAATGCTGAGAGTGGAATTCCCATTTAAGCCACCTAAGGTGATCACTAAAGATCCAACATTAGAGCAGATTTCAGTGCTCAAAAGGTACTGCCAGGAGATGGTTACCAACTGGACTAAAGCCTGGGCTCCCTGCAATAGTATTTTTTCTTTAGATATTAATGTGTGTGTGTCTATATATATATATTCCTTAGGAAGGTATAGACTTAGTTTCTTTTATTAAATTTGACAAGGGTTATTTCACCCAGAAAGTTTCATAATGTAAAAGCAAAATTAAAGGACAGTGGCAAGAATATTTTTTAATAAACAATTTGGATATTTGTGTAAGTAAGTACTTACAATCTGCATGAAAGGTTTTATGTGATTCTTTGTCAAAAGGTTGTTTTACATCTGTTATTTATATTCTATGTCCACAGTATGTAAAGTGGAGGCTATACAAAACTAAATCATTGTTCAGATTGATTCTATGCAGTTTTTTCATAAACACATAGTTCAGAAAACTGTTAGTTGTTTCATTCTAGTTATCTTTGTTTCTTTACTATTCTCGAGCTAATAATGTCTATATTGCCTGCAAAGATAGTGCTGCAACTTTACATATTGTATAGAAGAGGCTAACGACTGCAATTTCTTTTGCTGGTTGACTATATGATATCTAAATATTACAGCCTTTGCTATGTAATACGAGAATGACCACTCATATGATAATGCTTGTCAATATGAACAAAACTGATGTTTCCTGTTGGTATGGAGTATTGGTTTTAGAACAGTTCTACTTGGTCATCACAGTCAATAGGTCGACAGAAACATGTCTTAACCCTGCATTAGTCTTCTTTGAGCAGGCCCCATCATGAAAAATTAACTTAAAAAATAATAATAAACTATTATTTTTGAAACAGAAAACATTAATATTCAAAATCTTTTCCTTTATTGATCAATAAATGATCATTGAATGTTGCAACTTGTTTCTTTTTCATCACCTAAACTATGTGTAACAATTTAACACAAACTAGTTGAATACTGAAGCTAGTGAGAACAACAGACATGTACGTGCTTCTATCTGTTGGTTCCAATGTTTACAAAATATTTGGGGTCCATAAAGACCCCGGAAGACTAATGCAGGGTTAAGAGACAAAAGCTCCTGATCAATTCACTGATCCTTTAGTGTGAAGAAACTGACTGTTCAGTGTATACATAAATACGCACAGTGTGTTTTGTGCTCTGAGGTATACAATAAAATTTTATTTCACTTTACATAACAAGTCCATTCCTGTTTATTTTCTTAGTTCAAACTCAGTCGTTTAGTTAAGCTCATATTTCATTTGCAATTTTCCTGATTGATTCTCCCATTATAAGGTGAACATTAAATACATCTTTTATATATACACTTAACCCCAGCAATCTATACATAGATACATCTATAAATATTTTACACCATATTGTGCTAATTTTTGTACATCCTTTCACATTAGGGAATGCATGTCAATATGATGGTGTATCAATTTCAGCAATAGATAATATTGGTTATTTGGGCACCACACGTTTATTAGATATCCAATGCCCCTGCAAGTACCTAGTTCAAAGCACATGTATATAAAAAAAACCCTTTAATTAACACAGAAAGCACTAAAATAGATTTAAACTGACCATCTCAAGCTCCTGACACCTGGTAAATATTCAAAGATTTGTTCAAAAACCAACCACAAACCTGCTACAGCAACGTCACATGGATTTGGAGTGTGATTATCTACTACACATTAACATGAGATGGTAAGAAGAGAACTTCTTGGATTAACATTTGTTTTTGTCTTTCGCAGAACATGCCGAATCTTTCAACATTATACAACTTACATGAAATTCACTTTATCACCTTGTGTTTATTAAAACTAATTATGTGCCTTATGGTTACCCTTGATTTAGCAGATTAATTTTGTTTCTAATATAAACTATTTTTTGAAGAATTTACTGAAGATCTTATTTCTTTAACACTTCTTTCAAAATGAAAAAATTCAATTAACCACACATTAATTTCCTGATAAAATGTTTAAAATCAGTGCCAGCTTGTGCTTAGAGCATTATTCTATATATATATATATATATATAGCTTTAAAAAATTTCAACAATAGAATAATAACCATCAGGTGTGTATAGGTAATGAAAACATCTTTAATCATAAATAAAAATACAATACTTAAGTTTCTACAAAAAAATCAAAACATATGCTTTGAGCTACAAATAATGTTCAACTTATCAGCCACCCTATTAAAATTATTGTATACCTTAAGATAAAGATTCTTAGTGTACAAGTTTGATGAGCAAACTTTTGCAATTATATTTCCAAATACTTAATAAGAAACTGACTGAAATAAAGTAAAATGTAAAAACCATTGCATTGCGGTAACTTAAGACTGTATAGATACAGAGAATGAAAAACCTTCAATTAATTACATAAATTATGACCAATAAGGCATTAAGCAAGGGTAGTTTCCTATTCAAATTATTAAAAAAAAAAGCAAATGTAAAAATGGAATGGCAAATTATTATCATTAACAGAACTGAATTTTATTAAAGATCAATGTTTCAAATAAATAACATTCAACAGAGATTACAAATCACATTATGACCTTGGCCATTACATTTTCATGAACATAGATAAAAGTTAACTATGTTTCTGTAGCTTTTTTATTTAACTGTGTGTTTCTGTTTTCTACACATGACAAAAGTAAACTACTGACACACAGTAGTATTTTTTTTTTTTTTTCATTTTCTGAAACTAACATCTTTCAGTCTCATATTCCTTCTGTTGAATAAAACTCAAATTTATCAGTTAGTCAAGTTCACTGAGCACTGATAATTCTTAAAGACTCCTCCAAGATAGTTAAACACAATTATTTACTTATTTCAGTAATTACATGTGTTCTTCAATTCATGCAAGTGAGAATGTGGTGAAAGTATTAAGTTTAGCAGGTTATGGTACCATCAACTGAAACAAATATTAAACATTATAGTTTAACACTTAAAAGTATGTTTCAATGTATGGTTTTTAAATGAAATAACACATGTCTGATGAACTATTTGCTTTTCTACTTTAGAATTTGTTTATAAAAAAAAACATCATCACATATAATTAGTAAAATATACATAGACATCAAAGGAATTATATACAATATAAATTTTAAAATCACAATACTACTACAAAAGGCAAGAATGTTTGAATTTTTCATATAATTATGACTTCCAGCTTTTTCTTTTTTCATCTTGCCAAAACATAAGCAGGATACTTGCAAAAAATATGCCTGAAACAGAATCTTCTCCAAGTACACTATAAACGTATGGCATTAACCGACAACTATGGTCTGAAATGGCAAAATCTGCGAAATTCAGTCATGTTTAAATTGATTTACAGAATAATAAATAATATTGACTGTTTAAGGTTGTTTTGTACAACTAAAGAACTTATACAAGTCAATAAAAATGGTGTCTAAAATGAAGATCTCCTTCCACAGTTTTATCTGTTTTTTTTGTACAGATCGATGAATGTATAAATTCATGAAAATCAGGTGTTCACTAAAATCCTTTTCTATAAAAAGAAGTTAAATTCTAATAATCTGTAATCTGAACATCTTGTGCAGCAAAATGTACATTTGTATTGTTTGGAACTTTGACCGAAAGTGAAATGTTACGCTACATAACACTTAATTATAGTACATATATATGGAATGTGCAAATATGGTGATATTGCAGGACTTAATACAAAAAAAAACATGTTTCACTTTCTTAGATTAATACCTGAAAGATATGAAACAATACTATCATACTGGGGGCGTAAGAATAAGAGTAGTTGCTTTAAAAAAGCATTATTCTGAAAATCTACCAATGGTGTGATAGTACAACATCCTGGTCTAAAGTATGTTACTTTAAAAAATATAAACTCTAGAAAGTACACAAATACTGTGAACATACATTACTTATACTTAACATTTCAGAATTACGACATAGCTGGTTATGCTAATTCAACCTGGAATGTTTCTCAAACTACATGGGATGTATGATAATTAACATAATCAAACTTATAGGCAAACCCCAACTGAGAAATATCTACCTAACATATGTTAGAAGTCACTGATTTGGAAAATTCGTCGGCATATTTCAGATATAACATTGTTATATGTCTTTCACAAGTTTTTCCAAATTGAAGTAAATCATTGACCATACATTTTCAAGAAGGTAAAATACCCTTAACAAACCTGTTATTGTTCTACAATGGTTATTTAATTAATGCCCATTTTTATGATTTGGAATCTTTTGGATTTTAACCAAGCCAAGGGCCACCAGATTACATTTAAACAGCTTAGTTGTTTAAGAAACATCAAATGATCATTACCCAATTGAAAGATAATTTCAGTTGTTTAAAGTACAATGATCAAATTATGTATTGTGAAGTTTAGTATACTAAAAATGCAGCTTATCAGAAAGGATCATGTGTAAGATACAGTGTCAAAGAAATCTTGTTTCTATATCTATAATTGAAACATGCTTTATGGCACAGGTTTGAAAGTGTGCCTATATATGGGGTACATATAATTTTTATTAAATGTAAAGAGGACATAAATATTCAGTTGAAACACTCAAATTTAAAGAATGAATGAAAAACTTGAAATGATTTTCAAATTGCATGTACACACAGCATGTGGCAGAGAACTTTTATGGAAAAAATCTTGGGATTTGTTGCAACTAATACTCATTGTGTAATTTTAGTATTTACAATGTTAATGTGAACACTGGTATAGGATATTGAAAGTTCCCTTTTGAAATTTTTAAAACATTTTTCATTTCATAGTTAGCAGATCAATGTTTGGTACAACATTCCATAATTATAATGGAATAACAAGTTGGCAAATGCATATTGCATTTCACTATTCGTAACTTTAAGGCATACTGTACTCCGAAAAGGATGTTAAGTTATAGAAGTTCTAACAATTCACTTTACATTACAGAAATTATACCTTCTTAAAACACATCAGATACAAAAAGGATTAATCAATTGATAAAAATGTTTTCAATTCACCTAAACAAAATGTTTCCTTTACATAAATATGATAAATTATCAAAATATACTTTTATTTTATTCATCCTAAAATTTTGCTTTCACACATATCAAATCTCTTACATGCAACTTTACAAGTAACTACAAATAAAAAGAAAATGTTGCATCAGGCCAGTGATTTAAAATATACAACGTAATTTAAAAGTATCCACAAGGGGATGCTAACAACTTTTCTTTTTACCATTCAAAAAAAAGTAGTTAAAACTCGTAATTTTACTATGAATTTGTGCATACATCTTTACAATGTTTTACTAAACTGTAATAGGACATGCATCTTAACATTATGTACACACACACACACACATATATATATACGTATAACTTTTTCTCACAACGTCAGTGGTATAACACTAGTAGTTTAACAGTAGATTAGATCAGTCACATGGTTGAAGTTTGAGTAAACTACAGCATAGGATAGCTATGGTTAAAATGTTTTGATAATAGTGGATTACACAGTGAAAATAATGATATGGTTACTATATAACAATAAACTTTAATAATAAACCAATACAAGATTATGACACACATCCGAATAATGGCATCAAAGTGCAGCTAGAACTTTATGTTTAATTATCAGAGTATGCTTTCTTGTGGTAGCTTGGCAATATAAGTATTAAGTGATGAAGACTGATGGTAGCTTGGCAATATAAGTATTAAGTGATGAAGACTGATGGTAGCTTGGCAATATAAGTATTAAGTGATGAAGACTGATGGTAGCTTGGCAATATAAGTATTAAGTGATGAAGACTGATGGTAGCTTGGCAATATAAGTATTAAGTGATGAAGACTGATGGTAGCTTGGCAATATAAGTATTAAGTGATGAAGACTGAATGTTAAACTAGGAAATGAAATTTGTACTTCTGGAAAATTTGCAAAAAACAAGAACAAATAAATAAAAAATAATTAATGATAAATAATTTGAATCCTAAATTGAACAACACAAACAAAAATACCGAAAACTTCAAATTTCTGTAATATCGGAGAAGCTTTACACGTGGAATTCTTAGTTAAGTGTCAGAAACATTAAGTTCATTCTAGAGGCACTTTTAACTATGTATTTTCTGTAACAGAATCAACCAGTGACATCATAAAAATTCACTCCACATTGAGCAATATTCACAAAGCTCGCCACAGTCACAAAGAAAACATACACATAAATCTTTTCACGTACACTCACTATGGGTCCCATAATCTAGTGACTAATAGTACAGAAAACAAAAAAGATAAACAAACAAATAAAAACAGTACAAAGTGTTGAAGTAATAAACAAGTAAACAAATATTTTAAGATATATTCTTATTTTACATAACTTAGGTAGCTGTACCTCAATCTCCGAAATAAAAAATTATCTAGTCCCATAAATATGGGTTGAAATATTCATAGCTATTCATTGATGATACTAACATATATTATCAGGGTCTGAGAATAATAATAAAAAACTATCTTGTCATTTTCAGACATATATACACATGTAATCAATACAAAGTACTTAATTTTAATTAAAATTTACAAATTATACAGCTAAAATTATAAATAAAAAGGAGTAGAGTACAAATTGACCCTCAAAATGAAGGGCTTCTGAATTAGTAATAGGATTGTGGGTTTAATATAATTATAACCACTGCTTCAGCAGAACTCTTGGCTATACCAGGAGGAATTGGTACAGTATTTCAGCATAATAGAAATTTTTTTTTACCAAATTCTATTTAAGAAGCACAGCACAACCAAACAGATCAATACAATCATCTGGTTGGCTAACAACATCTACAAGTAACAATATTAAGCTCATCTCACGTACACTGGGTAGATCTGAATTTTTTTAACAGTCTTTACATATCATACAGATAGTGGGACATGTTTTTATGTCAATGATAGATGAAACCTTGACCTGGTACAATTCTGAGAAACAACTTATGCTGGATTACACAAAGTATTTCTTATACTGTTACATGGTGTAAATAAATAAATATTTACAATTTTCATCCAATAGTTATACCAGTTCAAGATCTCATTTACCAATGATAGAAAAACAAACCACTGAGGCAAAATAATTATAAAAGAGATCCCGCAAGACAGACGAAGGAAAGCTAGAAGTCTCAAAAAACAAAAAATGCCAAAGCTGTAATGACAATAATTACAGAGAGAGAGAGAGCTGTTTGGTTACGGCTACTATCAATTATGCTCTAGAAGGGAAGAAAATTCCACATATATTTTTGAATATCACCTCAAGGCCAGTATTAGCCTCTTTCCTTTTTAAAAATTTTGAAAATTTAAGTGCGAATATTTTTTCTGTTAATGTTTTAAGTTTTTATTAAAAATATATTCCAACAAACTCATAATTAACAAAATACACAGTAATTCAATATAAACACAACAATCAGAGTGAAAGAGTCTATTATTTAAAACATCCTTAAAATTTTAGCACAGTTACCTTGCCACTCAGAAGCAGAAAAATACACTTTCCACCATTTTACCAGTGTATTAACAGCTGTACAAAAATAAGTTTACAAAAAATTAAATTTTAGATATACAGCATATTCTTCTGTAAATCATTTTTTTTTATCAACAAGTCATCAGAAATGAAATACAATTGTTTCTAATAACTGAAATTTGCAAAGATCTAACTAAATTCTTATAGCACCTGAAGTGGAGCTCAAAAGCATAACTTTTGAGCAAACCAGGAGAGAAAGAAGTTTCTCTAAGTTGTCTAAATATATATTTCTAAAGCCAAGGGGGGTGGGGTGAAGCAATAACATCCTTCAACCTTTCCTTACATAAAATAGCCAATTTGCAACTAAATATATTTTCCATCTTTGAAGTCTGAAGTAGCCAATAAAAAAATGTATTTTCTGTGAAAACCTGAGAAAGGTAAAGGTATGCCAAATGCTACTGGAAGATGGCTGAGGTACTGATATTCTGAAGTGCCTGAGTAACAAACCTGCTTTATATGGTAGAGAATGATCCACTTTGTGAGATGGAATTGAATGCCACCAAAAGGGGCATCACTTTGAGAAAGTTAATAGTAAAACTGGTTGTGTTGATTTCCTTATGGATTATTTACTTTAGTAAAGGTAGAAGCTTTTAATGATCAGACACCATTTGTCTTGACCACAAAGAACAGGTAACTCTCAGTTCAACATGATGATATCTTGTAACAAGCCACCACGATCACTTATTGGATCCTGCACACGAGTGCTTGGTTTGTTCAAGCCTAATCCTCAAACAGAATTTTTCCAATCCACTACTTAGGACAGCTTCAGATCACCCTGAGCCCCATAGTTAGCAATGGTCTTCTTAATTCGCAGAGCTGTTAGCCTGGCAGCTGGATTGTGGTACCAGCACTCTTTAATCACTCGTGATATTATTCGCAGAACCTGTATATGTATCAGAAGGTACAAGTTACAAATAAATAAAAACAACACTTAGTTTAATAAATTGTGTTATTGTAAGCTGTATTTTTCATTACTTAACCAAAGCTGTATGTTGATGGTACTTTATGTCATCCTTCATAAGCACATCTAAATATTTTAATAAATTACTGTTCAAGGTGAAAAACAAAACAAAAAACAGTTAGGTTTAGCTATGTAACTGTTTGTTTGTTGAATTTTGTGCAAAGTTATTTAAGAGTTATCTGTACTAGCTATCCCTAATTTTCAAATAATAGACTACAGAGAATGCAGCTAGTCAATACCACTTACTATCAACTCCTAGGCTACTCTTTACAAATGAATAGTGGTATTGAACATTACTTTATAACCCCTCTCATGCCTGAAAGAACAAGCATGTTCAGTGATGGGGTTCAAGACAAATGTCCTTACCACCAGACAATGCCAAGCCTATATAACCAAATGGCACCTTAAACATCTAGTTACAGAAAATGGCTGAAATAAAGTGTACAACATTTAAAGAAGGGCATTACAATTTACCCACCAAATACATGAAACAAGTTTCAAAAGCTCAGTTCAGTGATGGGGTTCAAGACAAATGTCCTTACCACCAGACAATGCCAAGCCTATATAACCAAATGGCACCTTAAACATCTAGTTACAGAAAATGGCCGAAATAAAGTGTACAATATTTAAAGAAGGGCATTACAATTTACCCACCAAATACATGAAACAAGTTTCAAAAGCTCATCAAGACAAGAGAAAAAGGTTAACACACATGAGCATCACTGTTAAAATCACTCCATCTTGGTGTAAACTTTACTTTAATGATCATACATAAGTAAACAATAAAAAAAAAAGATTATTTTTCACATAAGAACCAAACAAGCAGAACTACAGTATAAAGACTGCAACCAATAATAAGTGTACTTTACTAGTACAAACTTTTTGCCTAAGACTTATTAGGAGCATACATAAAAACTTGACTAAGCCAATAAAGTGAAAAGCATAAAATGGTTTACAGCTTAGAGGAAGAAATGTTTTTGGAGAGATGTACTAATCCTAATTAGTACTAGTTTGGATCTTCATAGAAATTATGAGCAGTGACACATGGAGAAAAGATGGAAGGAAGAATGAAAATTGGTCATGAAAGCTTATCAACATCTAATTATATATATATATAGCTTTTTCCACTGCTGAACCTTTAATTTAAAAAGTTTTGAAAACCCCAGATGTTTCCTGCAAGCTTATATTACTACACTGCTTCATTGGTTACCACGTGAACATATACTACAAAAAGAATATGTTTGTTGAAATAGAACACTTTATAAGAAATTTTCAATTGGTTTGTTTTTCATAGGTTTCTCAAAGATAAACTGTTTAAGGCCTTATTTCAAGTATATTATTTAAAAAAATGAATTGATTAATAACAAACAAAAAAGCATCATTAGTTATTAACTGGTTTTTCAATCCCACAAATATCTTGTGCAAAACATGAGCTAAACAGTAGGTTAAAGACCCCAAGATTCAGGCTTAGCCACCTTTAACTTAGAACTGCTGAGTCTAGAGAAAGAATCACACGGCTACTATTAAATGAACAGTGGGACTGTTCATTTCTTTTATAACATATTCACAACTGAAAATGCAGGTCCAAGTTAACAGAGTACTCTGAGCTCAAACCTTGGTCTTTCTGACCTATAGCTCATCATTCTAACCACTAGACCACGCCCATCCCTCATCATAAGTTCTATGTTTATATGTAGATTGTTATTTCATAAACTCACCTCACAAGATTGCCATCTGTTAGGTATGGGAGGTCTCTGTCTATCTAAACAAACCACCCTTCTCATTTCTTCAATGGTTGGATCTGAAGGTACCAAGTCACTGTATGGAAGTTGATATTCTTCATAGATTCCTGGTATTGTAAATTGTACACATTTAGAAGAAAACCAATAATTTTTCAATTGGAATGTTTTCACATCCACCATAATAAGTTTTTTTTACAAACAAACATCATGGTACTGATTGTTAGAAATTATCTAAATAATGAGATCCTCATTTACCATTGCATTTATGTTTAATTTTTGAAAAGTCATATATACATATATATATATCTTAGAAACACACATCTACGTGCAAAAAAAATGTGTTGCCTGTATTGTTTAGTTACTGCCTGATAAACAATTTAAAACAAATTTGACACTAAAAACAAACATTTAAAATCTGAACAAAAATACACATAAATTAGTATCTACAAATAGAAAACCTGCTTATTAAAACAAGTTATGTCGGACAAAAAACAGGAATAATGACTGAAACACTAGAAATGTTTATGAATTTCTCCTGATTGTGAATGATTTTAAGAGTTAACTTATAATTACATTATTTTATACTTAAATGAAATATACAAGTATATACAGAGTGAAAGGATTATAAAGAAACAAAAAGTGAACTGTAACTATACGGCAAAAACACAATACTGTACATTCCCACTTCACAGTAAAATAAGCAATGTATCAGTAAACCTTACCCCCAACATTGCAACGCCAGGCAATTTCCCACATGACAAGACCAAAGGCGTATACATCTGCCCGTTTGAAACAGTCAAAATGGTTGACATTCATGGTTTCCTCCAGCACTTCAGGAGCTAGATAGCGTTTTGTTCCCACTCTTGGGTTTGGAGGAATATCCACAGAATTTGTAGTGGAGTCGAAACGAACAGCCAGTCCCAGATCTGCTATGGCACAAGTTCCATTGGTTTTCACCAAAATATTCTTACTTTTCAAATCTCGATGGGCAATGGCTGGTTTTCCTGTTTGGATATAAGGTTGCTTTATAAGGTTTTCAGAGAGCAGCATCACTTTCCAGCTGAATACTAAAATGGTGTACACATGTAGCTGATGACTAAGATAATGAATATGTCATTACAAAAAATTCTAACTGAAGATTAAGGTGATGTACATTTTACAACTAAGATAATGTACATGTTCAGCTTAAGAATAAGATAATGTCCAGTTTTGTATGTTGAAAATTCACAAAGCAGTTGTAAACCAGTAGGCCTAATACTTATGAAAAATCATGTAAGTCTACAGACTTTTGTTTTTTTACATTTCTCTTAATTTGTTTATATTATGGATCTTAAGTCATGGTTGTGTAAAAATGGTATATTTAAAGTTTTATGTGACATATATATATATATATTATTTGATATACACTTTTGTCTCTCATTATTCAGACCAGCTGACCAGTTCTGTCATTGAACAAGTGATGAAAGAGATAGACACGAAGTGCCATTTTTATACATATTCCTGATATGAAATCTGTACAGAACAAATTAAGAAAAATATTTGATTAGCATAAAATGGTTGCATCTTCTAGTACAACAGAAAACCCTAACAACATAGACATGATATTCAAAACAGTTGCATCTTTTAGTACAACAGCAAACCTTAACAACACAGATGTTACATATTTACCAACAGAGGTATTTGCTAGAAACATGAATACCTGTACATTACCTTAGATGTGCATACACCACTGGAAAATATAACAAAATCCAACAAGATGCTCAAATAACCAATTTTTTTCACCACAATATAAAGGGCTAACAAAGGTTCTTCTATTTTTAGACTCACAGATGGTAACAGGCATTAGCTGGAAATATACATACCTTGGGTACCTATAATTTCCATGTGTAAGTGAGCCAGTCCATTAGCTATAGAGTAGGCCATCTTGTACATGCCACTTGGATCCACTGAAAACTGACTTAAATAGTCAAACAGAGATCCATTCTCATGGTAGTCTGTGATTAACCATAACTGTGTCCAAGTTCCATTATCTAATGAAAAGTAAGCATATTATCAAGTTCAAAAAAGACTATCTAAATAAGTGTTAACTGACAGAATTGCTTCAGCTTATATCAACACTACTTTTATCAGCACCACTCAGAGTTGACAGACTTGGCCATTTCTCTCATTGGTTCTCTTGACTAAATAATTAAGACAAGTTTTTGTAACTGAAATTATTCAACTACATCTTAGGTTTAAAAGATCTATAATGCCAAAAAATATCAAAACATTAATCTCTAGAACTAGAAGATAGCAGATGTTTTCAAGAACATCATTGTAATGTTGACCTCTTCTAGCAGGAAACCTGTAATGGACTAATTAATGATTGTTAAAAATTATTGGAGAAATCAAGATTAGTTTTTCATAATTTTTGTTCAAATGATAATCTTTCTATAATACACCAACCGGAAAAGTGAATCTACCTTATTTACATACTCACCCTTGTTATCTGCAGCAACAAACCCAAGGATGTTTTCATGACGAAGCATTACTGTTTGGTAGATCTCCACTTCTCGAAACCAAGATCGCTCATCTCGAGATGAAAATATTTTAACTGCTACTGGCTCTCCATTCCAACGTCCTTGCCAGACTTCCCCATATCGGCCTTTACCTATAATCTCAACCAACTGTATCTGACGAGCAATGCTCCTCTGGACTAGTAAAGGCAAGCCTATAATAAGCCAAACAAAATTAGTTTACTTTCAGTGTTTATTCAAATGACTAAATAGATACAAGTAGGAAAAATAATGTCAAATGAAAAAATTGGCATTCATTTACTATGTACTTTCACTTTATTTCTTGTTTAAAAGTATCTTGTATAATCCTAAAATGTGAATAAAAAGGTTCATACTGTCTCCCACTCCTTCCACAAAGATCTCTGTGAGTGGATTTACTGTTGTGCTTGTATCTGTTGTTCTGCAACATGGCAGAAACATCTTACAAAATTATTTTATCCCAACATAATGCAGCCTTTAAGTGGTTAGGGTATTGATTAAATAACAATTACATTAAGTAGTTTTAAAATAAAAGATTAAAAAATAGTTTCTAAAGATATCTACCACCTTCCCTAATTCTGAACTTCTGACAGGGAAGGCAGCCAATCAGCATTACCCTACTACCCACCATACACATTAATTAAGGGATTGACCATCACACTTATAACGTACCCACATCTAAAGTCTATGGAATACTTTGTGTTGTCACCTGGATTTGAACCCTGTTCGCCAGCTCCAAAATTCACAATTATAACACAGGGCCAATGAGACAAAACTTTCAAAACAAATGTGTTCTGAATATGTCAATAAGAGAAATACAGTTATGTACTGACTAACATTGAATTTATTTTTCAACCGATTCTTCACATGCTCTAATTTTCTAGATTAGAAATTAATTACTTCATAATAACTTCTCATCTAGAAAACAGCATTATTAAAGTAACTTAAAAAACAAACAAAAAATAATTATTTTCCTTATTAAAGGTTTATCAACACAAGAATCATATTTTAGATTACAGGGAAACAAAAGTAAATAAAATGCAAAGAATTTTAAACACAACACTCAGTGGCAGGTACAAGCATCTACAGAAGGCATGTAACTCTCAAACAAGTGATATGTTCCAAAAGCCATTGGACTAATTTTTTAAAGGAATTCCAAAAGCTGTTTTGCAAATCTACTAAGTGCAATATTTTTATTTTAATCAATGTGAATGAAGTAACAAAATTATGCTACCATTGTACTGACAGCATACTAAGCCTAATCTGTGCTATGTTGGCTTTCATTACAAGTTGGCATATAGAACATGAAACCTATAAACATCAAAAGATTTATTGTCTTTCAAGGGGTTTTTAAAGGTAGGTTTTATGGCTTAAAATCAAATGTTACCTTTGTTTAAACTCTTCTCACAAAAAACACGATATTTTGGCTTACAGGAAGACTTTGTTCAAACTTAAATCTCTCTCAACAACTAATGACAATAAAAAAAGTTAATGCCATTGTTAATGGTGGAGTTCTTACTTATTGTGCTAATCTGTTTTTTACCTATACTTAAGTCAACAGGTCCAGGAATCTAGCACCAATATAGTTAGTGCAGAAACTAAAGCTAATCCTATTAATTTATATGATGATGAAGTTAATGCCCTTCATGAAAAGAGAAATCTTAAACACACCTGATCCTGACCCTGAGGTGGTCATGTCCATCATATCTCTGATACTGTTTCCCAGCATTGGCTGTCCCACAACCACTTCTGATTCCATTTGCCGTCTGTAATGCCGCAGCCTATGTTTCTGCTGCCACATAGAGAGAACTATTACAGCAACAATGCAGACAAAACATATTGGCCCACCGATGATGATGGCAAGTTCCAAAGTGCTTAGATGCTCTTCTTTAGTTCTCATATGACTGACTACAATAAAAAGAGAAAGAAAATGGGTCCCACAGTTTTGTTTTACTTTGTTTAATAATATGCTAGTTTTTTCTTGGATTACTTTTGTTAACTATACTGAGGCATATGTAATTATATTATTATAGTTTGGGCAAACAAAAACAAAGAATCGTATAGGTTGGTTTACACACAAGTTATTAGCACACAGTATAACCACTTTCAAAATAATGGTAAAAAAGTGATTCTTGTACCAACAGACTGTGAACAATTTGTTCTAGAACAGCAATATCATAGCTTTACACCAACTTTTTCATAAGTAAATAACCAACTTGAAGATTGCCTTTGTCACTATTGGCTCCAATTTTAAATAACAGTGACAAGGCAGTTAAAGTAACTTTACCTTTACATATATAAGATCAAGAACAACTGATTAAATTAACACCAAGTATATAAGTACATGAGACTAAATTTGGGAGATTGGATGGATTACAGGGGAATGTCATGGTTTCAGATATTGAGGTTAAAACCAAAACAAAAAAAGTCTACTAAAGGACTCAATCTTTCAACTACACCTCTGGGCAATTCAGATTCCAGATATTGCAACATGTTCAGAATTGAAAAAAAAAGTCTACTGGAAAGCTTAGTTTGAGAATCAACCCACCAATGTTTTTCAGAAAAACACATGCTGAAGATAAAACTATTGAAAGAATTCAAGCATGTTTTTGTGACTTAGCAAAAAACATTTCTACTTCCTACCTCTGTTGTTGTTTATATTGCTGTTATACTTTATTACATGTACAGTTTGAATGGCTGAATTCATAACAGAACAATAAAATTCTTGATGTTTAGCTACATTTTTTTCTCCTGGAAAAAGCTCACAAATTAAAAGCAAATAGAGAGAACACATTTTAAAAACAGAATAGTCATTTCTAGTCTGACAACTTTTAAAGGTGTTTGTGTGTGCTCGGAATTTTATGCAATTAAACTCCAAAGAGCTTAGGTATGAAAAGGGCTTAAAATGTGATGATACAGTGTGATCAGGTTTGGTTTCAGTTTCATTAATTATCCTTTTGTACTGTAAGAATTTACTTCATGTAATCATAGTACAAGATAAAAAAGTATATTACAGTAAATTTCATAATCACATACTCATTCTTACTAGGAAATGATCATGTGACACCTTTATTCACATTTTTAAGAAGCTGGTGAAATGTAAAACTTTAATAAACTATACCCCATGTCTTCTGATCAGTTGAAGTACTCCTTAAAGAATATCTTATGATCACAATGAGATTAACTGGTAGTAGTTACAGTTGCTTCTTTTAATAATGCCAAATGATACACTAGTGGAGAAAAGAAGCATTCTTTTACATTCATCAGTATTTAACATAAAGTACATAATGCACAAAACTAACATTTTAGAAGAAGGAAGGGTAAGCAAGGTCCAGCCAGATGGCTATACCAAGAGATTTTGCTGCCTCCCTACTGGTAAGATTAAGCTGGCTTTGATGTACAACATAATACATAAAACAAAATGCAAGATTAGCAGTCTTAAGTACAAATCATGAATTGGCTACAGTACAAATAGATTCAGCTACTCACTAAGACAAAACTTAGAGGGAAGCATACCCAAGTAAATGAAAGGTAAAATAGTCTGTTGTGGTTTTTATTCAACAGACAATAAAAAATGGAATTGTGTGTAGCTCACCTGATATAAGCTTTTGCTGCACATAAAGTAAGTTCCCAAGGATTGTACAATTAAATTATTTATGTAGGTTATGAAGTGCAGCATGTATGTCTACATCGAATTTTTCATGTCAGATTGAGCCTTGTACAGTTAATTAGTAAGCTGTGCAGATGGATAACAAGTTATAACTACACATGTTTATGATAAATGACAATAATTAAAATTAAACACATTTTAAAAGACATAAAATTATATTGGAATGTCAGGAATTTCCAAAATTAGAATCAAAGAGCTGAAAGTATCCAATTATTAACTTACTTCATCAGCTATTTCATATATATATTGGACAATTTACATCTTTACTTTATGTTTTAACAACATCGGTATACAGGATGAAGCATTCTTCACAAACAAAAGTGATTAGGCATGCATGCACAAGGAAAAAAACATGATTATGCTATGATTTAACGATAATTCCTTGTTCACTTCTTCCTTCTAGCTTGTTTCTTAGCATATAATATCTGTAATAATACAACACTTAATTTTTCAGAATAATCCTATTCAGAATACCAATGTTTACCCCAACTGAACAAGATATTCATTAAAAAACATGTATAAAATCATTGATGTTTGAAAAAACTTCAAATATGTCTATTTCTCTTTCATATATCAAATTAAATCTTTGGAATAAGTCTTCATTGCCTTGATAAAGACAGGCAATAAAAATTTCTGAGTTTGGAGACAAGTATTTAGCATAATATGACACAAAAATTATTCTTATTGTTATTCTATAATATCTTAAACCAGTATAATTTTTTCGTAATATATCAATTAAACACATTTCAAATATTTCAGTGTTGCTTGAAATTCTAGCAGATAGATTCTGCAATAATTTAGAGAAAAGCAGAAGCACTTATTTCTTCAAGTATATTTTGCATCTCAGTTTAATAATTAAAAACATGTATATTTAAGAAAAAGAAAATGAATACGTTGTCTAATCTGTATAATTCACATTTCACCATAAGTAAACTTTTTCTTTACTGCATTTCAACATGTAAAACTAATGTTTCTAGGGCTAATCAGGAAGTTTGAAATAAACATCAACATATCAGTGCTACTTAATGGAGGCAGTATTCACTACACAATAACATTTTAATATGTATTAAGTGAAAACTTTAAATTTATACAAATCAACCCATGAACCATTAAATAGAGATTTTATTTTCATTTGAAAAAAAACATGAATAAAGAAAGAAACAACCAGGCAACATACCACTGAGATTCTTTTAAAAATTAAAAAAGAAAACATATACTAACAGTGGCCAGAGTTGATAATCAAATACATATTGAAAAAATCATAAACTGTCTGATACGAGTACAGTAGAATGAACCAGAAATGAAGAAGCATAATCATACGAATGAATGGTTCTGGACAAGGCTGGCTTGATGACTGCTTGTAAGCTTGCTGTATGGTGTTGTGTATGAGGTAAAAATAGAAAACCAGTTTACTCTTACTATAAGGAGAACAATAAACATCTGGCATGCAAATATACATGTACTTGAGATTAATAATTCAAAATCATGCATTATATACCCAATATTCAGGAACCTAATCCCACTTAAACATGCACTTATAATCTAAATAATTGATTTTAAAAAATGTTGCTCCACACACATATAAAAGAACAGTTAGATTTGGAACAAGAGAAACAAATTTTAACACTGCATATAACTTAATGTTAGATCCTTATAATGATATTTTTTTTTTTTTTTTGTTTGAGTACTTGATAATGGAAGAAATGTAGTTATAGATCTTAAGATCTATAAATCTTATCAAGCTTATTATTATAATTAAACAGATGGAAGTTCGAGCACCAGTTTGCAGATTATTCATTATCTTTGAAACTTTCAATCAAAAATAGTGACATTTTGAGTTTTAAATATACGAGATAAACCCTAAGATCTCATAGAGTTAGAAAACTATTAGTAGATCCACTGATGAAAGAATTCTTTTTTCGAAATAGCTAAAACGAGCGTATAATAAAAAAAAAATCTTAGATAATACATTTCCATTATCATAATAAGATAATGTAGAGAGCACATATACCTACAACTCAAAACATTGTTTAGTCATATTTTGCATAAGCCCAGTAGTTAGCAATTCCTTAAAGTTTTAAGTATAAAAGAATAACTTGGTCCTTAGAGAAAGAAGTATTGAGCATAGAGCAGTTATTTCTTTAGTTCCTACTTTCAACAGTAAATAGGCTTTTTCCTATAAATCCTTCAAACATATATTATTCTGATGCCTAAAACTTCAGCATAATTTTACTACTTGAAATAAGATAATAAAAACACAAAAGACAAATTCAAAGAAACCTTATGAAACTAGTGCTCTTGAAAGGTGAGCTTGCATAACTTCAACTTGCAAGAACACAGGTTCACCTGTTGAAATGTCTAGGGTTTCTTCAGGTTTCTTTGAACTTGATTTACCACATTTCTTCAATTCAATATGATCTTTTTTACAAATGATAAAGAATGATGTCACAAGCTCGTAATGGAACCACACTACTACAGAGGATGAGTATGTTATATTAAAATTATTTGGAAGCCTCACCACATCATTATAGTTCATGTCCTCATATACAGTTATGCTATATCATGACTATGCATCTTGACAATAGCCATGTAGCATAGTTTCAATTGTAAAAGGCTCCATCATAAGGTCATCACATACAAAGCAAATCACACCTACTTACAAGCTTTTCATAATCCATCTATTGTATGAAAACAATGTTTTTCCAGTGTCTGTTTCAACACTGATCATACAGAAATCTACAGGTAATGCATATAACAATTTGACAGGTATATTTTATTATTTAATGCATGAATACCCATTTCATTTTACAGCTGCTTGAGATATGTGACAGCTGAATGGATATGTCATGGAAGGAACTTGTAGACATGTAGATGGCTTTTGCCAGTGACTTTTCTATTCCTGGATTCTCACTTGTTACTAGAAGCTGCACTCTGTTTATCATAGCTGGAATATGACTTATTGGTGGTTTCTTTTTGGATGGTCCTGGTGTCCCAGGTTAATTCATGTTCATTTGTTTTCAATGGCATTGAGTACAAGGGATATCCCTACCTTAGAAATTCTAAATCCCAATATGAACTGATCTTTACAATATGATTGTATAAATATTTTGCATTGGAAAGGGCTGTTACAGACCCCTCCCAAAAATGATCACTACACTATCTACCAAAACCTAAACCATGTTATAATGTAGTTTTGATACATGCCACTCTACCACAACTTTGTATTAGCTGTAGTTGTCATGTGATTTGCCAATATGCATAATCAAAATTGTTTTAATATAAAGTACTCAACCCTCTATACACCTGTAATGATACAACATGTTTTTACTACAAACTTAACTAACCACTTTTTAAAAATACATATAATTTCAATAATTACAAGTTAGGGAATATATGAAAAAAAGCAACTTTAAACAATCACATATAAGTTAAAACATGCCTACTCACTTTCATACTGTGTTAAAAGGTTTGTTAAGGAAGAAAATATTGATTAAATGGTAAATCAGAACAAGCTGAGGAAGTAAACCATCATCTTGCATTTAAATATACATATAAGCATGTTTATTACCTAGATGTAAAATATTTCTGCTTCAATTGTTACCACATACATAAGAGTACTAATGTCTGTAAGTGTAAATAGTGATACATGAACACTAACAGTGCTGCTAATCCTCAGCCAAATATTAAAGAGTTGACACACTCACTGAAAAAGAAAGCTACCGAGAAAAGCAATAAAGCTACAACTGCTAACCATAAATACATTTATGGGGAGCAGACAACAAGCATGCAGACTAGATACTTCTGAATATTTACACACAAACAAATAAATATATATATATATTACTCACCACTCAGACTCGTTTTGTTATTAAAGAATTTACTTATCAACAAAATAAACCTTTAAAACAAACAGCCTTGTTCTATCCAAGATGTTGGGCACCTATTCACTTACACCAGTGGATACACTCATTACACGTTCACACTCAAACTACCTTAAAACAAGCACTGCAAGTATCAACACACCATACATTAAGCATACACTTGCTAACAGTAATTTACATGTGCTATATGACATATTTAAGCCCATCAAGTGCATTCTGCACTGTACAACAATGGTTAATTAAGTCGCTCCTTAGTCTTGCAACTGGATCTTCTTGTAAACAAAAACCATTCTTACAGACATAAATTAGCTACAAAAAGATTACATAAACAGTCTTATGATGATTTGATTCACAGTTGATGTTTCAATTTATCAATGACAAGTAGTGACAGAATTAAATTTAACCTAACAGAGATAACAAAACATTATGGTTTAACTACCATTACTAATACTGGAAAAGATAAATAGTATTCACCAAAAAATTAAAGCATAATTGCAAATGCTAATATTTTAGCTATAACAAGACAACAACTAGTGTTATAAAACAATGCTGATCTCTTCCTTAGCTAATTTTTATGCAAATTATTGGTCATTCATCCTACACTTTCAAATGAACAGTTAGTAAAAGCAACTTAACATCTTTTAAGTTCATGTCATTCCTCTTTAATATGCAGTACCGTTACAATTAAAACAATGCAGTCTAGCACCAATTTTACATGATTAAAATCAGATTTTTCCTGAGATAACTTTGATTATTATTTGGAGTCCCTTAAACGTGTTTCCAAAGCATCTTTATTGTTTGGAGACACTTCCAGAAAGGCCATTTTGTGAACTGAATAATTATGAAATTTTTTATTTTAGTAAAATGAATGATTTCTTTAGTAGATTTATTGAGAGTAGACTGAAGTCAGTGTTTTGGTAAGTAATGAAATTCGTTAAACCTATGTATAGATTAGTTAGAAAGCCAGATATATAAAGCTATAGTAATTTTGGGGCATTATATTTTACTGTTTTAATCACCTCACACAGAATAGCTACAATCCTCACACACCTATGAGACTTGCGTCCCAATAGCCTTGAACTAGCTCCCAACTAAAATTCACTGGTGCATAGTGATTTCATCATCCAACAAAAGTCCTTTACCAATAGAAAGGTAAAACAATTTCTATGTGGGGTAACTTCTTCTTTGTACTTGCACTTGAAATAACTTCATTCTCAGAGACGAGACTAGAAGAAAGTGCACCAGAAGTGGGAAGGTTGGGTGGGAATGTGTGAAGAGGTGTGTATTTATTGGAAATACATTTTCAGATTAGGAAAATGTTAACTTTCAAGATGATACCTCACCTTTTTACACAAAATAGCTAGAATCCTACGTTGAGGGGATGGAACAAATTTAAACCTAGATGAGCTTCCTTCAGAAAGCATCTGCAAAAAAGGCCTATGGAGTGTGACATCTGATGGCAGGGGCTCCATAGGGGCATACCCATGGGATGCTACCTTTCATCTTTGCCCAGAATGTAAAGGGGAGAGGCAAATGAGCCCCAAGTTTCACAGAGGTTGGCAGAATAAGAACATGACTATCCACATGCACATGAGTGGTCAGTAAGCCAATAAGTGTAGTGTGGTTAGGGCATGATCAGACCATACTGGATGTGCTCACCTAAACTCAACTGGTGAGACTCAGACTGCAGGAGGAGGGCACACCAGCTATTTGAGAGGTGACCTGCACTATACTGACAGTGTCACCAATACTCTATTTCTCACTGCATTGTGCTAGGCCAAATTAGTAAGGAATTCTCCAAGGTCTATCATCCCAATGGCTAAGAACTGATAAGAGGCAAGGGTCTACTGTGCTCCACTTTAAGAGGGATGGAGAGAATTTACTGGGGAGACCCAGTGAAGCATCTAGATTCCCATCAGATGCCTGCCAGAAAGGTCTTTTATTGAAGACAGTGCAATGGGTGACCACAAAATCCTATTTTTAAAGCCAACAAGTGTGAGTCAAAGAAATGAACAGTCACTTCCTTGGAGCCAGCTTTTCCCATCATAATCCATGGAATGGTATGGTCTGGATTAGGCAATTGAATAATTTAGTATATGACAAGGATACCTCTAGAGGTTTTGTGGAACAACCCACCTCGACAGTGGGCACTGATAAAGCCAGGATGGATGTTTTAAGCAATTTCTGTTACTCCTGGCATGATGCAGATTTTGGGAAATAAGAATATCTTGGGAGGCAACACCAGTGACTTGGCATGATCCTGGTAGATAAAAAGGGAGAGAAAAAGAAAACACACACATCTCAATGATGGTGGGTCGATTGAATAATGGCAACTAGAGGGAGATGAAACAGCTAAATGAAGATAATTAGATATGAACATGTAGGGAGTTTTCCACATGGAGGTTCTTGTCCAAGGGCTGGCAAAAATGGGAAGAAGGAAAATGAGACAGGTGACGAATATGATGCAACAAAATATGAAAGAGCCTGCAAGAACCAACATCCAGGAAAGAATAGACCAACTGGAGGAGTTGACGGACCCATCCAGTAAGGGTGGAAGGTGAGAAGTCACTGGATGAAGAGGGGTCCCAGGGTAGAAACAGATGATGGTGGGAACTCTGAAAGTGACAAGTAACACTGAATAGTCCACACTAGACATAAGAGCTGATCTGTGTTTGAACAAGCATAGAGGTAAGAGATAGAAGGAAGGGAGATACAAAAGAAAGAACAATCACCCTCCTATGTGGTTGAAGCCTTAGGAAGAAAGGACTGATCCAGGTAAAGGAGTAAATAAATACAATGAAAAAGAGAGCGAGAAGCAACAAGTGCATATATATTTAAATGATGGCAATCACAGGTGAGGAGTACATAAGTCTTAAGAGAAAGTTGGTATAAAGAGCATGAAGCCAATGGCTGAAATGAGATACTTGTGAGAGTGTGCAACACCACATTAAGGTTTCAGTAAGGCATGAGAATCAGTGAAAAAGGAAGGATCAAAACAGAGTGGAGAGGACAAGGGAAGAAAACACCCTATGGTAATGGGAAAAGACAAATGTAGTGGATAAGGCTGTCTGATAACCAGCAATGGTAGACCAACAAACCATTGTTGAACAACAAAGAGGAAAAGGAAGAAAGGTAGGATGGCCAGGAGGGAGTGGCAGATGGCCATTTCCACTGATAAACAAAGTTGAAGGACAAAAGGAATGGAACAAAAAGGGGGCTATGCAATCACAGAGAGATTCCAGCCCTAAGGGTGATGAACCAGACAAATCGTACATGTGAAGATGAAGAGATGATACCCCTGGATAAAAAAGTGACCTCTGATGTTGAAGTAATAGAGGGGATACTGGGTAGAGGAAGAGGAGGTCCTGACACCTACTGAAGCAGTACAGGAAACCAGGGCTGAGCTGGCCAAAGAGGCACCACCAAGTGGATCCAACAAGGAGTATTATGTATCAAGGTAAGGACCCAAGAGAGGAGTTGAAGAGAAGGATAGGCATATAAAAAAAGGTGAGACCAGTCCTGGGTGACAGCATTGACAACCAAAGCATCTAGCACATCACACGCCAAAATATGACCTGATAAATGAGCCCAGAAGAGGAAGTACAATGGCCAAAAGCAAAGAGACCTGGAGTGGATACCCCCTTGCTGGTTGACATAAGATATGACCACAAAAGTGTCAAAATGGATCATGACCATCTGATCCAGTAGAATAGTAAGGAAATTGGAGCTTGCCCAACAAACAATGAGAAATTTGATCATGATGATGTAAAGTGGATATTCCTTTTGTTTCCAAATGCCAGAAACCACACTGTCATTCAGAGATGCACCCTAACTGAAGAAGGAAGCAGTTGTGAAGAGATAGAGATTCAACCAGCATATTGGCATGGTCTAGCCACCAAGATAAATCTTTGTGAAAAGAAGGGAGGTTTACAGTTGAAGACAATGGATTCTGAAAAAAAAAGATTCCACTATTATTGCAAAGTGCATTGGAGGATGCAAGTGTGCAAACCCCAGGGGAATGAGTGATTCCAGGGAAGCCAGGGTCTCCAAAAGTGAAAGAATCTCTTGCACACGATAAAAATGAGAAGTTCAAACCTTGGTGACCATACATTCTACAGCCTACAGGTGAAAAGGCAAAGGTGAAGCCTGACTGAGATGAGAGTTGAAAAACACTCAGCTGTACTAAATACTGTGTTGACATGAGAAAGGATTTGGAAAGCTTGACAAGCTGTCCCAATAGAATAGCATTCTGCAGAAGATGGGAGGAGTGAAAGAAAGACACTTCCAAAGAAGGGGCAAGAAGAAGCCAATCATTCATGTAGATATGGAAACTCAACCCCAGTCCATGAAGGTGGCGAGTGAAGGTTCTCACGACTCAATTGAAGACATAAGGAGCCAAGGCTATGTTGAAGAGGAGAGCACAGAATTGAAAGACTCACTTCTGATGGATGAAAATGTCTCAGGGATGGTGCAGTCAGGATATGTAAAAAGGCATCACATATTGTTGACCTTGGTCATCCACAGACTGGGTAAAAAAAAACCACCAGGGAGAAAATAAATTCTCTATTTGGAATCATGGAATGACCGGAAACTGACTGAGAGACAGGAGGTTAATAACAATATGCCAGTCCCCAGTCTCTTTGGAGACCATAAAGAGGCAAGAACAAAAAACCTGAAGAAGGAGTGTATATCCTCTTGATTGCATTTTTTGCCAAAATATCCAAGACTGCATCATTAAGATGTTGAAAATAGACAGGATTAGAGAGAGGAGAAAAGGAAATGAGAAGAGGGAGAAAGAGAGACTGTGGGTGAGAAACCAAAAAATTCATCTGTCTGCAGGAAACTTAGAACAAATGTCGATGAAGTCAGATAGAATGGCACCCATTAGACCTGACCCGATAGGATAGTCACCAATGAAACAAGCAACAAACCTGATATCGGGAAGAAGGTCTGGAAGTTGGAATGGGAAGGGTAGGGATAGACTGATCCAGTCTAGGAACAGGTGTCAAAAGACAACGTTGAGAAAGACAAGAATCTAGGGAAGATAATGATGACTCATGCCAAGCTGCTTCAGCCTGGATTTTCATTGAATTACGAATACCACTGGAGACAGGGAAGAAAGGGAGCTCAACAAAGATCATGTATATAAGGAGTGAAGTAAACATTAGTGAGGACAGCATCCTAATCCAACAAGTCCTAACAAGTAAGGAGGGACAGGGCAGAAGAAGTGATACGAGCTAAGGTAGTAAATAGGAGGAAATGAACCTCTTCAGAAAACCCTTCTGGGGCACTATGAAGTGCCTCAGACATGATATGGAGATGGGAGATGTAATGCAGGAGGGTGGCAAAAAAAAGAAAGAAAAGAAAATGCAAAAACTGGACACTAGAGAGCAAAGTAAAAGACAAAGGGTTTGTACCCCAAATAGGCAAAAGAGATTCCAAAGACTGGGAATCAAGAAAAAGAAAGGAAGAATGGCTGTAAGTCAAGACAAAAGTGTAAAGAAGGCAAGGCATGTGGTTATGGGTGCAGAGTTGTTTGAGAAAGAAATCAGCATGAACCCTAATATCAAGTGAAGGAGGAAAGACAAAGTAATCCCAAGAATTAGTTTTATGGAGTAAAGAACAGGAAGAATAAAAAAAACACAGGTAAAAAAAATTAATATACCTGAAAAATCATATCCAGAAAGAGACTGAAAGGGTGAGAATTTTCCTTGACTGGCAAGGCAGTACTCAAAGCAAACCCAGGTGGGGGGAACAGTCAGTCAAATTTGTCATCCTCCTTGTCATTCTCAAATGGATGAGAGAACCCACAACAGGCAACGAGCCTCCAGAAGCCATAGCAGAAACAAGTCCTGTGTTTTGTAGCCTCATCAGCTTCACAGAACAAAGTCGAAGTCATTGTCACTTGAGAATTCATTACAATATTCAATGCTTTTGAGAAAAAGCTAAGGTAAAACTACGTTCCTTTGTACTAATGCAAATCTCAGTAAACTAACTGTAGACTGAAAAATCAACACATCTGTACAAGGGAATGCCAAGGAAAAGAATAAAGTTATTTTGAGTGCAAGTGCTTAAATGGAGTTACTGTGCATGGAGGTTGTGTCACCCTTCTACTGGGGAGGGCTTTTGTCAGGTAAAGATGTTATCATGCACCAGCATAGTTCATGTTAAACATGAGAAATTTTAGGTGGGATTAGCTCAAAACTAGTGTCATGCAAGTCTCATAAGCAAATATGCGATGGATAGTTATTCTGTGTGTGAAGTGAGGTATCTTGGAAATGCATATTTGAAAGCTACGTAAATTATTTTTTGGATACTAGGCTTAGAAAAGCCAAATTTGTTTTTTTTATGCACATTTTTAAATTAAAGTAACTAAAAGGTAAAAAAATAACTTTTTGCATGAGGTATACATGTGAGCTGCTCATGAATTAAGTAATTTAATACTTAGTTTACCATAACTTGAACAATGGTCTTTTTTTTCTGTTGTAAAATTTATTTAAGTTATTATATAGCTTATTGATACATCAAAATTAATAGTGCAGTGGATAAAAAGTTTGAATGAGAAGTCTTAATACTGTAGGTCTACACCTAATGGAAATACCATTTTTTGTTTTTTATTTGAAACTTGAACATATTAGTTTTGAGGTGGGCAAAAAATTATTTGTCAAGTTCTCTTTTAATTTTCATTCTTATATTCAAAATAAATGTGTAGGAAAGTTGCACATTTGTGAAGTGCCTTTCAATGACATAACGATTGTTTTCAGTAAGAATGTTAGGAAATTGTTTTTTCTTCAAAATTATAAACTAGAATTGGGGCAAAAGAAATTGCAATAGAGAAAAAAAAAAAGCTGTTGTTCGATATACAACACTGTTCAGTTTAAGAGTTATTATATAGTTTTTATAAAAAGAGTGTTAAACAGCTACAATATGTTGCAAAATTCTTCACCCCCCTGTGCTGGTAATACGTTTTAAGTGTTTTCTTGTGAAAGACATAACTCAAATGGCCAAAAATATTTATTATATTAACCTCAGACCAGTTTCTAAAGATTACAAAGAACAAAAGTTGCATTGTTAACCAATTTAGTGACAAAACACACACACAAAAAAAGCTTGAAAACACATATTGCAAAAGTCTTCACCCCCCTCAGCTTTTATCATTATTGATTTAACTTTATGTCACTATCCTGCAACGTGAATACAAGTGGCTCTGTACAACTATATTAGATACCAAAGTATCTTATAGAGCCACGTGAAAAAAACTTTTGGTCATATAGGGCCATCAGTATTGATTTAAGCAGAGTATTTTGAAAGTTAAAATTTGGTGTACTGTTACACTTTGAGAAAGGTGAGTAAATAACTCTCTACAGACCTAAAGGAGAAGATTGCTCAGAAGCACAATTCCGGAGAAGGCTATAAATCAATTTCAAAGGTTCTCAATTTGCCATTAAATACTATAAAATTGGTTGTGAAGAGATGAAAAGTGTCTCAACCTTGCCAAGATCAGGTCACCCTAAGAAAGTCTGCACCTGAACAAGCAGAAAAATCATCAGAGAAGTAAATGTCAAGCAAACAGTGACACTGAAGGAGCTGCAGATTTCAACAGCAGCAACTAAAGTTACTGTACATACCCTGACAATATCACATACCTCACACAAGGCTTGTATGGTTGGGTGGCAAGAAAGAAACCACTACTGACGAAGGTGTATGTTAGATCGTGAATGGACTATGCCCATAAACATTTCAATAACCCTACATCAATGTGGCAGAAAGTTCTATGGTCAGATGAGACCAAAATAGAACTTTTTGGGCTAAGTGACAAACAGTACGTATGGCAGAAACCCAACACTGCTCAAGACCAGGCAAATACAGTCCAAACTGTCAAGCATGGTGGTGGGTCCTTTAATGTTGTGGATATGTTTTTCTGCAGCTGGCACTGGAGAACTTGTATGCATTAATGGGATCATGGACAGTGCAAAATATACACAGATGTTGGAGGTAAACCTGAAGAAGTCAACTGAAAACTCGGTCAAAGGTTTACATTTGAACTAGGACAAAGATCCTAAACACAGATCAAAGGCAACTCAAGAATGGTTTTGGAGAAACAAAATTAAAGTCAAAGCCCAGACCTAAATCCACTCTAAAATCTCTGGAAAGACGTGAAAATTGCTGTGCATCAAAGACCTCCTTCCAACAGAAGTGGAAAATATCTGCAAGCAGGAGTGGGCAAAAATATCTCCAGCATACTGTGCAAAGCTTGTGGAGGGTTATCCTAAACGACTTTCAGCTGTCAAAGGCGCTTCAATCAAATATTATCTGCATAATCATGTTAAGGGGTGAAGACTTGTAACATATGTTTTAAAGATTTTTTGTGTTATATCACTAAATTGGGTAACAATGCACTTTTTGTTCTTTGTAATCTTTAGAAACATGTCTATTATTAATATAATAAATATTTTTAGCCATTCAAGTTATGTCTTTCACAAGAAAATATCTAAAATTGATTACCAGCACAGGGGGGTGAAGACTTTTGCAAAGCACTGTATTTTAAAAGTGATAGTTATGACAAGTTTGTTACATAACACTGTACGAGTCATACATTGTTTATGCAGCTTAACTGTTGTACTAGGCTTTTGTAATATTGTTGATATAATCAAATTTTTCTTGTTATGTGTAATATTGTTGTTACTATAGGGCTAGATATCTATATATTTTTTCTGTCACATGTTATAAATAGGTGAAGATACAGAGTTAGTGAAAGTAAGACAAAGTTAGTGAGAGATATAGATATAGACTGTGTTTGTAAATTTAGCCATAAATAGTGTATTGTGGTGATTTTTTAAAGTGTTATAATTGCAGATTGTATTGTGATAACAGAGTAGAAGAGAATAATTTGTCTTGTCAAAGCGTGTTCTAAATTAATTGAACCCACCTGTATGGACTTTGTTAAAAATAGAATTATTTAAAGTTCTAGATACAATAGTGTGATAACCATGTAGTGTAATTAATTTTTGTACATACATTTGGCTTATTTTTAATATATATTATTTTAAAACAAGTGGATTGTGTGCTGTCTGTTTATTGTTGAAATTTATCATTAACAAGTCACAGACACCTACTGTAAAGATTCCGGTGAAATAAAAAACCTGACAAAAGTGAAGCAGATTGCTGTAATTTTTGTTAAAAGTGCAACACAAGCATTGTTGTTTCTATAGAAGTAAGTGCATTTATTGATGCAGATGGATAATGCCATACTTTTTTCCTTTGGAGTGACAATTTATCTATAGTTTTTTGCATTTCATGCTCTTTGAGCAATGTTATTCAAGAAAATAAAGACATTTGCTCTCTAGGTCTTTCCTCTTCTTGAATTTATTTACCATCCCTCAGAGAAGTAATGAATTTAATGTAAATTACTTATTATATTATTGTTATTACTCAAGCAAAGCATAATTTTTACAGCCTCCAACACAGCCTTATATATTTAAGGAGCCATAAACTAGAAAATCAGACCCACTTGTCACATCCTCTCTTTCACAAATTACCAGTAGTTTTCGCTGACATTTTATACTATATTATTTATAACAAATAGAAAGCCAAATTCTTAATCCATCTAATGATATATTATATTACATTGTTTTTGTTTCTGTAGAGGGTATTGTCTATTTCATCTTCAGTTTCAAATTTTTTGTCATGGGAATTACATGGATGAGCTTAGAAGAAATTTTAAAGGCAGAGTTTGTTATTTCAGAAGTTAGAAAGCCAGAAAAATTATTATAATTTTAGGAAATTGTTTACTTTTTGTGTGTTATTATTCTGTGCTCTTAGGTGCATCTTGTAACCAAATAAAAATAATTTAATCTAGTAGTACCAGTAGTATAAAGAAGTAGGCTTAAGTTTCATCAACAGCCAAAACAAAAAACAAAGGAGCCATAAACTAGAAAATCAGAACCACTTGTTACACCCACCTGTCACATCCTCTCTTTCACAAATTACCAATTCTGAAGGTCAATTTGGGGTCATGAACTCAGTCAATTTAACCGAACCCATAGAGATAGTAAAATATAGTAGTTTTTAACTCAAAAATATTTTAGAACTGATATTTTCAACATTTATTTGGTGTAATTTGCCAAGAAAAATGAAAAACAAGTTAACAGTTTTATTTTTGTACAGATACAATGAGTCTCCCCTGTAAACAATGCACTCAAATGTTTAAAAAAGTTTTTGCCCATTCCAAAATAAAGGTCTATGTTTGCTAAGAAACTATCATCCCTAAATAATCCTTGTATTGTTTAACATGTGTTTTTCTTCCTCTGTATGTTATTTTATTACAACAGGTTTCATTCCTACCCCTTTTATGTTAGACAATTTGGTCTGTGCAATTACTAATGAAACAGCTTTAAAAATGGTTTAAGGCAATTTTTATATACAACTGGATTGAGCAGATTATAATCTATTTATGTCAGTTCAAAGTAAACAGTAGGCTGAACAGTAATTTATGGTTTCATGTAAAATAACTAGGTGGAAGTCCTGCAAGGATGAACAATGTCATCTAATGCAAGCTTACAACACTAGGAACAAACTCCGCACTTCAGAACGTTTTTGTAGTTTCTTCAAAATTTCTTTTCATTCTGGAGAATGTTTTTGTTTTAATTCACATCTGTTTGATAGCCACAAAGATGAAAAGACATTTGGTAAGCTTAGTTAGGTTTAGTGAGTAGTGAACATACATAATTAACTATAGTATAATAAAAATTGCTTAAGCTAAATGCACAGATCCTCCACAATTACATACATCTTCATTTTTGTTTGCATGAAATATGTAGTTTTTGCTGAAATACAACCCCTATGTAAGTATATCAAAACTGACTTTTATAAAAAGTTATAACCTGATAAATACTGTAGCCTGTAACAGCATATAAAGTAATACATGTAATACAACTACCATATCTAAACTATACATAGTATTAACTTAAGTCTATGTGCTTTATTGTTTAAGCCTATTACTATGAGATTTTTTGCCAAACTTACATTTCTGTAAATCTAATTTTATAAATCAAACTTTCTAGATATTATCAATATTTTACTTATTCAAGTAAGGAACAGGATGAGACAACACAATTCATGCATAGTTGGAGATGAATGATGACAATTACACAACTAATGAGAAAAACAAGTGTTGTACCATTTTAAGTTTTGAGAAGATATTATGATCTTCTTGCACTATTTTATGAAACTACTTCTACCTTGAGAAACAAACCACATGTTAATGTTATTACAGTCAAGCAGCACAAAAGCAGAAGCCACATACAAGTACACCAGCCAGCAAGCCTTCAACAGATTAAGAATGCTGTCTTTAGCTGCACCCCTTTTTTTGCTAGTCTGCCAAACCCACCTGTGGATTCAGGGGCCGGGGGTAGAGTAGGGTGAAGGTCTTGATTACAATAGTCATAATCGCTGCAGCAGATTAACACTAGATTTGAACTGCTCATTTCTGACTTTAGGCACCACAGGGGGTGTTCTGGTGGAAACATCTTTGCCTTGTCCAGACACCTGAATAAGAGAAATCATAGAGGAAAAAACAAAAACAAATAAAAATTAACGTCCGTCTAAATACAAAATAACGGTGTCCTCAAAGCTTGATAAGAAGATAGCATGTAGATGGTAGAAATCTGTCTAACATGCTTCTATTGGCAACAGAGTCAAGAAAAGTTTTACTGATATTCCTTCATAACATGATGGTAAAGTCATAGGTACTGAGGCCCTTCGCTTACCTTCAGGAATAGGGGGTGCTAATGATGGAGAGAGATAAAGGTTACAGTAGTCATAGTCACTGCAGCATTTAATTACAAAATGGTAACTTGCAAGCTTTGAGTGAAGACAAATCAATGGATTTTCAGGGGGGAGCATACTCTTCTTGGCAATGCACCTATTTAGAAAAATAACAGAGGAAGAAAGCAGAAGACTCTGCATTTACAAATTCCTTTGGAATCCTGAACAGTTATTTTAATAAAATAATCACTACAAGTACCAAAACATTAAGAACATAGAGTTTTTCTGGAATGTGAAATTTTTCAAAAACAATTGAAATCAGAAATAGAGGAATCAATAAAATATTAAATAAAATAATAAAACAAAAATCAACGTTTTTTTACTTGCACAATCATTTATTTGATTTATTTATAAATGATTGTGCAGGTAAAAACATTGATTTTCGTTTTGTTATTTTATTTAACATTTTTGCACGAGAACTGTGTTTTACGTATCAATAAAATATTATTGTATTTTAAAATAACTAATTAACTTAAATTTGTTTCTTTGGAGAACACTTGATCACACATAAATATACCTTTCTCATATAAATGGTATTTAAAGCTTCATGTATACATACTTATACAACAACTTGAAAAAATTATTTTATTTAAAAGTTAACATTTATCTTGGTATTGCATATTATATTCAACTACATAATTTACATAATTTTGCACCATCAAACAGAAATTTTATTTCACCAAATCAAACCATAAAACAGTTTGGACACGATTTCCTTCTTACATTGTCTCTTTTCAGCACATATACATACATCTTATTCACTGGGGGGAAAAAAAGAAGAGAGAATCCTTAATAGCCATGGCACTTGAAATTCTTTTAAGCAGGATTAGGGTAAATTAATGTAGGAGACTTTTGTTTTCCCATTTTATTAGTTATAATTTTGTGCACCAGCAATACCAAGCGTGGGGCACACACATATACCCGATTCAATTTTATTACTCATCAGGATCTGTACCAGCCTACCCTCAAATTGAAAGATTTTTTGGCAGGATTAGAATAAATTAATCTGTGAATTCGTTTAAAGTTAAACACAAAGCTACACGATGAGGTATCTGTGCTCTGCCCACCACAGGTATCAAAACATGGGGGGGGGGGGTAATCTACGAGACCTTGGGCATGGTCAAATACATTAATCAAAAGGGTTTGACCTCCTGTGTAAAAACCTTAATTAGATCTCAAATGAGTCAAGAGATGATGGAGCTATGAGATAAAAGTTTGTACTTGAAAAAAAACAACAAACTCAATTGTTCTATGAGCAGCTCATCTGTGGCTAAAAAACACTATTTATAACATGTATTAACATTTCAGATTTTTTTTCACAACTCTGTCTTTCCACAAAACCTCATTACACAATTTAGTGAAATTCAATTCAAAACCATGTCATACAGATAACAAAAAAATTATCATACATCTGGAAATCCTAGGAAATGTCCTTAGAACACAGTGACAGAGCTAACTTATGGAGAGAATTAATTTATCCTTGACACACACACACACATATGTGTGTGTGTGTGTGTGTATATATATATTGTAATGTGTTCTATTGTTGGGCAGGTTCTTTTGGATTATTTGGTAAGAATAATGTAAAATCCAATCCACTTAAAAATAACAGATTATTTTTTCTTGAATGTCTGCTATCATCCCCTTCACCTTTAGGCCTAACATTCAAATAGAAAACTTTTCAAAAGAAACTATTGTAGGCCTAATTCACTAAGAACAGTAAACAAAATTTATTTGACTGTTAACAAAAGTTAATTATTATACTGATTAGCTTACAGAAGCACTAACTCTTAGTGAATAACTTGATCATTCACACACTGAATACTTCACAATTTCCCATTAAATACCTCAATGAACTAATATTTACTCATATTTATAACCAATGTATCCATGTCTAGATATTAGTCAAAGTTTCTCAAACTTAAAGTCACGTACCCTCTAACAAACATCTATATTTATTAAATTTAACATTAAATAATAGCTTATGATAATATAAAAACTTACAGGTTTATCTTTTCATTTTGCTAGTTTATTCCACTACAATTCAAGAAAAATTTAGACAAGATTTTAGTTTGAGTAAGGAAGATCTTAGATTATCGGGTAAAATCACCAGCACAATTGAATATCTGCATAAAGAACATAAAAACTTTCATATGGGAATATCTATATGATGTTGAAAGCAGCAAACAACTCATTTCTAATCTGCCAAAAAAACAATAAGAACAATATTAATAGTACTACCCTAAACTGGCAGATGTGATGTTAATGAAGAAACAAACGTGCAAACTTTTTTATAGAAATTTATTCACAGATCACAATGTAGACTGGGAATTTTTCAGTTTTAAGGACAGAATGTAGTCTCTAATAACATTTAATTTTGCTTATGAATTTAAATGTTTTACATGCAGCTCTTGGTATAATGGATCTACTACCAGATGGCTGAAGACACAAGTTCAAGGATATGCAAATTTGTTAAGTGATAATAAATCCAGTATAAAAGATGGCACACTCTGAGACAGTGACTTAGTAACACACTTATCCATGTTCAAGATTCTATCCAAATGCAAAGATGAAAAAGTATGTAGGAAAAAACATTGTTAATTCATAAACTAAGACCTGAACTAAATGGAACCAACTCCTCAATTGACTTGTTAAAAATCTAATCCTTAGTCTTTTATTACGAGTTATCAAAGAAAAACACATTTAAATTTGGTGAAGTTCCACTGAAAACTATAAAATGACATAAAACGAGTTGGTTACATGTATGTATTTATTGACTTTTGAATATAGGAAAAAAATGATTAAAACAAAATAATAAAAATAGATTGAGCCTTTCAAATGGTATAACACTAACTTCTGATTATAGAAATAATTTTTATGCACCTAATATTATACTGTAAGTATATTATAATTAGCTCATTTTACCCAAGATATTTAAATTTATTAATAAGCTATTATATCACTTCCCCAGATGTGCAAACAGCTGCATGAGTACATACATTTGACCAGGGTTTCCATTATCTTTAAGAGTACGTGGGTAATCTTGTTGGTGTAGGTTAAAGCTTGGGCCAAAGGTCAAAAATTGTGCTATAAGCACAATTCCCCAATAGAATTCTGAGCATGGTCCCTCAAAAAAAGTTTGAAACCGTGACTATCATTTTCTGGCCTCTTTTTAAGCAACAATGTAAACAGAAATGACAGCATGAGAATGTAATAAATGTATGAATTTACATTATACAACGTTTTAGAGTTATTTGCAGGAGTGTTTTTAATATGACTGTGTTCCCTCCATCCCTCTGGAGTAAGTAAATCGAGTCATTATATTTGAAAAATGTCTTTTTTATATGTGTCGCAATTTATTGACTTCCTCAGTACACTTATATGTCATTATACGTTTATGAGCAGCAATTGCGCATTAGGAGCATACCAGTGACAGGAATAAACAGTTATATGGAGTACATCATGCTTTCCTTGCTGCTAGCTCACTTGAAAACATTAGAAATGCCCTCAAAATTATTTCAAAATATTTTTCAAGGCAAAGAGAGACCCGCAAAGGTTGCAGTTGAAGCGATGCTGGTGACAAAGTTCCTTTAGAATAAACATGCTGGTAGCAGAAGCATATAAAAAAACAAAGTATATAGATTGATGAGTAGTAATTAGCCAAAGCAGGCAGGTGATTTAACCAGCATCCAATGAAGATCCTGCATACTATTACCTCAAAACAGTTACTTTTCTTTTCTTAACATTTGTATAAGAATTTTATTCCTCTATATTCATAAACCAGATATATCTCAATAAACCTTATAATCTCTCTATTCTATGGCATCCATTAATAGTTATTACAGTTTTAAGAGTGCACAAACTCGTGTACTGAAGGATCACTGTTAAAGATGACGAGAGGCAGAAGTCAGTGACAGCAGCCCTTTTTCAGCGTGGTGATTCACAAATATCATTTTACGATATCAGATCCCCCCTTTAGTTCCATACCAAACCAAGTCAGACAGATACAATTTCTCTCTTGTTAACATTAAACATGGCTTCTGCGACCTTCCACAAGTGAGGTGCTTTTTTGGCACATCTTATTTAGAGATGGTGATCCATTAATTGAAAAGTTCCAAAAGTTTGGCCATTTTTCTAGCTCTCACCCAAAAGACAGCAATTTTAAAGATTCAGACCTTGACTGCTCTGTTCAAGGTAAGCATAATATCATAAAGGATTGCTAGAATCTGGAAGGCAAACTTTATAAGGTAAAGCATGATAGAGTTTCAATGTGTTTTCATTTAAAGTTTCAAATAGGTACTTGATTCTTTTTTTTCCTTTTTCTGTATGTCAGTAAATGGAAGACTCAGAAGATGAAAAGTTTCCACATGCTTTACAATATATTTGTAGAACATCTTGATTTTGTGGAGCTTATTTATAAGAAAGTTTAAGATATAAAGTAAAACTACTATAGAATGCTGTGAACTAGTCTTGGTATTTCCCCTGAAGTAACTGTCAGATCCTCTTGATGTTGTGGTGGTCTGTTACACTCTTAAAAAAACTTGCAACTCAGTTTTCTACACAGTTTTTAAATATACTGTCAGCCACCTATTTGACTGTGTATCTGTCAAAAGTGACATGATTTGACCCACACCAGCTTTTATATAGGTTAAATTAAGTAGCAGTAGTATGTACAGAACATGTTTGTTGTTCGGAACTGATGAGTATTCATACAACTGAGTGCTGAATGTTGATTCTACCAAGTTTCCAAGTCTATGGTATGTTATGTACAAGTCTATTTAAAAGATTAATTCAAGGTTCTTCTCATCAGATAAAATCTATTGCACAGTTTCCACTAGAAAACTAAGTGGTATTGTTTCTAGTGATGTTATCAGCAGGTTATGTTTACAGGAAGTATTACTGATTCACCTTATTAGATATACATGCACTTTACACTTATTGAAAAGCATAAAAACAATGCTGTTTGTTTCAGCTACAGTGTTAGTGTATGTATAAAGTTCAACACTTATATTCTGACAGGAGTTTTATCACTTGAGACTAATTAGGATTGAGCAGAGTCCACCAGCTGTACAATAACAGTTGATGTAAATTACAGTAATTTGTACAGAAACTAGATCAAGTGATATATACAGTTCCAATGTTTGTTTGTAAGATTATATATCATGGCCAATACTATCACAGCGCAAGTTTTAACACTGTCAATTATTTACAGTTTCATTAAAGCTAAGCATAACCTGAACTAAAGTTAAATGAAACATGTTGAAATACCTGTATATACAATCTTTATTTTATGTATTAGCTTTTTTTTTTTAATTTTGGACTCAGAAAAATTAAGATTACAGTTATAGGTTATGAATTACTTTGCAATAAACACATAGCCATGTTATAGTCTACATGCAATTTGCATTAAATGTCAATTTAAACAAAATGTTTTCCTTATGTGCAGTTCATAAAATCAGATAAGCATTTTCATATATAATATAGATGTATACAATAAATGTTTTACCAGCAAGACATCAGCAGAATACATTGAGTAACTTTTGAATGAAAAAGCACAATTCACACAACTGAGGAAGTGCCTCAAATTAAGTATAAATGCTTAGTCATAAATGTCAAAAGGCTATCAAGTAATTAAATGAAGATATTTAACTTTATTTTGCAATTGGTGAATCTTTTCATATATACAGGGAGAAATAAGGAAAATTTGTCAACTTCCAATTAATCCAATTTTTTTTATTAGTAACAAATTCAAAAACATCTGTTACTATTTATTACAAATGCAATAACTGACATCACGATTATAATATTAAAAACAAATACAACCTTTTTTTCTATTTGCCATAGTGCTGTGTAGTTCTTTTCTACTTTTATTCTTTATAAGACTTTTTAGGAAGTGATAGACAATAGTGAAGTCAGTTACCAATTCTTGGGCTATTTTTTTACCAAAGAAAAGTGGGATTGACCATTATTTTATAATGCCCCTACTGCTGAAAAGGCAAGTATTTTTGGTGATGGAATTGGATCTTGCAACTCACAGATTGCGAGTTGAGCACCCTAATCTTCTTTCAAACGTTTCATACTATTTTTCCAGTAAAGAAAATAAATTCCAGTTTGTAGAAAAAAAATGTGATAAAAACATTAGAACATGCATCTCTACATATGCTTCTTACACAATCAGAAGTACTTAAATATATATATATTTATCAATGTTTCAGTGAATTAAAACATACTATTTATTTAAAATTTGTATAAATAAATCTTGCATTAAGCAAAGTAAAATGGGTTTTTCTTCTGCAAAAAGAAAGGTCAGAATTTTTTTTAAACTATACCAGAGCTTTGTTGTTGTTTTTGTTAGAAATATTTCAACACATATTTTAACATTTTTTTATAGAACAGATGAACAAATTGTGAAAAGGATGAGTGTTCAACAAAAATCTACAAGATAATAATTGATCCCTAAAGTTTTTTTTTTTTTTAACTGTGACAAACACTATATAGAGTATTTAAATTAATGGTTTCAAACAACTGTTTTCTTCTTCTAAATCTCACCCTTTCTAAACTTATATGTTCAGAAAAAGTTTAATCTTCAGATTTGGGCTTAATTAAACAATTATCTTCTTAATGAAAAAGACAATAGCACTTGTTTCAGATATGATATGACTGCTTAGTGTTGTTTACTACTACATGAATCACGCAATGAGTATTATCAGGTATCCAATAATGCACAGAAGTAAAAACTACTGAGCAAGATTTAAAAAAAATGTATAGTTTATATATATATATGATTAAAACACAATACTGATTCTTCTAAAAATGATAATTTCAGCTGTTTAGGTTTATTATAAATACACATACAGTGTGTTTTGGTGCTGTAAGTCCCATTGTTAGTAGTGTATAAAGCAATTCATAACAATAATCTCATATCTACACAAGCCATAATAAAGAACACTAAAGCTGTGGTAAAAAAAAAAAAACTTTTAAAGCTAGTTAATATCTAATTTATCTTTATTATGATAAAGGACATTTATTTAGTTCTACAAATATCAGCGTAAGGTAAAGACCAAAACTGAATAAGAGAACTGAAATGAGATGAAAATGTCAAATCTGAAGTTAAAAAACACAAGGCTTATATGGAAGATTCACTTAATGTATCACCAACAAAACATGCTTAGCAGCAAGTTTCTGTGAAAAATCTTAGTACAGTGCATAAATACTTTTAATGTTTAAAGATATGTTACTTTTTGATATATTTTAAAATTCCAACTGCACTGTACTAGCCAAATACAAGTCCTTACCGATTAAACAGATGAAAATTATGGGCTACAGCATATCAAATCATGTCAACAGAAGTATAATGCATCTACAATATTAAATTCAAATGTATGATTATAGAAGTCACATGAGAATTTACAATAATCATTCATAAGAGCTATAACAGCATAATATGATATATCTCACAGTTTCCTTACCTGTAAGAATGTACAGGAATTCCTTTATTGTTCATAGAAGTGGAGGTGAAGCACATACCATCAGTGTCACATGTATGATTTGAAGCATCTCCACATATATCGCAGTGACATTTCAGTGCTGGAGACAAGCATTTCTTCTTCATCAAAATATTTATGCAAGATCATAACTTACATATGTAATGCAATTAATACACACTGCATTATATGCATGTAATAAAAATTGAGTATAACTCTTTTTCAGAGTATCACAAGAGTCAGATCAAACTACTTTTACTTAATTTCATTAAATATTATATTATATATATAATTTCTATATGTATTTCTTATTTTTGACGAATAATAGAAATTGTTTCTTTACGTTACTTGTACGATATTATTTATCTATTGGAACCTAAAATTATAAAAAAAATGTGTTCAATCTTCCTATTTTAGTGAATCTCAGATTTTTAATTTTAATGCCATTTCTAGAAATCATAAATGTTTGTTTGTTTTGAATTTTACGCAAGGCTACATGAGGGCTATCTATGCTAGCCATACCTAATTTAGCAGTGAAAGACTAGAGAGAAGGCAGTTAGTCATCACTGCCTACCGCCAACTCTTTTACCAATGAACAGTGGGATTGACCATCACATTATAATGCCCTCACAGCTGAAAGGGCGAGCAGGTTTGGTGGGATGGGGATTCAAACCCGCGACCCGCAGGTTGCGAGTCGAGCACTCTAACCACCTGGCCATGCCAGGCCAAACGATAAATGATTTTACTTAGAAAAACAGAATGTTATCAAGGTTATATAAAATTTCAATTCACTCCTAATAAAACTTTCTAAAATGGATAAATAACTTTGGTGTCCATACCTCATATTGGTATACAGTAGCAACTCTTAAATTCATGCTATTAGTGGGGCAATTTATTGTAAACTAAAGACAACTTATACTTAAATAGTGTAGATATGTGAACTGATGTTTTTTGTTGCCAAAATCATAACTTAATAATATTTTGTACAATCCAGAACATAGCATAATATTTGAACATTTTCACATGACAGCTACTATACGCAGTTCAGTAAATAAGATAATTTTTAAACAGTGATGTACAGTACTCGTTTTTTGATATATTTTACATAAACTTGACACTTCAAACAACAACATCCAAAAAATTGCTAATTCAATAGAAATATATGACCTAAATTTTTATTGAATTAGCAATACATTGGATGATGTTATTTGAAGCATATGTAAAAGATATCAAAAAACAAGTACTGTACATCACTAATTAAAAATTATTATATTTACTGTACTGCATAAGGTTGTAAGTTTAGTTTGCTATTATCTTAAAACAAGATGAAATTCGATTTTAAATTAGATACATACTATAAGTTCAATGATAAAACTTTTGTGAAATGCT
>NW_013666368.1:253333-275885 GCF_000517525.1 Limulus polyphemus | reverse complement strand
TAACTGAATAAAAAAGTATTAATAGAATCATCTATCAAGGATAGTTGTATACTCTATCTATACACTTATTTATAACAACAAATAAAGTACTATATGTCCATCAAATTGATAGTATTTTACCACTATTTATATTAACACTATGACTAAATAAGATGCCTAGTTTTGTAAATTTTTCATAAACAAGTTTACATGTGAATTACTTATCTTTAAACATTTTATTAATGTACATACTGTACGAATAGTTGAGAATTACATGTTTCAACTTATCAAACCTCAATAGCCTATCTGGTTCAAGTGGCTATAGTGGAAACATATGAAACAAAAATTTCTAAAACACAGAAACTTACATACATAGTACATATTTTACTGCAACTCCACTGATACAAAATAAACACACCCATCTATCTATATGTGGTTTCACTCTTAAGGCAACTTGCAAGCATTTAGTCCTGTACCAAACCTGCCAAACCTTACCCCACAAGATAGTAAGTTGATAAACAATGATTTATAAGCATAATAAAGTGGTTTTATTCATGGGGAACATACTACATATTTTGACAGAACATTGGTGTGTCATCTTCAGTAGAAGACAGGTCAGTGTTCTGACAAAACATGTAGTATGTTCCCCATGAATAAAACCACTTCATTGTGCTTATAAATCATTGTTTATCAATTTATTATTACATTAGCATAATGCGCTTCCATACACAAGTTTACCCCACATGAGAAAAAAAGTTTGAGAACTATATTTCAAGTCAATTTTGTAAAAACAATAAAAACAAAATGACAGTTCCACTCATAAATAAATTACCCTAGGTATTGTCCATCTGCAAAATCATAGCTAGTAAATACTTCAAGTTGTAGGAGTTCAAGTATGTACAAAATACATTTTAAGTTAGATAAATAAAACTCCTAAACATCCTGACTTTCCAAGAATTAAAAAAACACTTAACTCCATTTGAAAAATTGAGATAACTAGCAGCTTTAACTAAGAAGTGATCTACACCTTATTCAATGTTAATTTCTTTATTTTCAAATAATTATTTCAACGAAACAAAAAATATTGCAAAGTTCCTTCACTTAAAATTTTGTGGTATTTAATAAACAAGAAATCTCCTATTCCAATCCACTAAGAACCTTGAAACTTAAGCTAGAGGAAGAATAACCTATGACCATACCTAAAATAATCCTAACTAGTGTAAAAAAATATTAAGAACTACTGAGAGTTTTTTTTTACCATAATAATTAAAATACTATTGAATAATATGATAGTTACTACTAAGTGGCTAGCTTTTGCACTAAACAAATAATCTGTAAAGCTTTAAACAATGTTTTGCTATTAGAATCTTAAGTAACAATGTTCAAAATGTGTACCTGAAATTGAAGTAAGAGTACTAAAAATAACAGCAAAGGTTATCCCAGTACATAAATGAACCTTCATTGTCATCTCGAAGAACATGTTCTGAAGTATTTGGAAAAACAATCATTTGGAACAGTGTTGGTGCTCATTCTTAGATAACGGAGTGGAATGTTATGCCCATTTCCTTCGTAGATATAATAGGTAAACTTTGAAACATCTTAACACTGTAATGAGAAAATAAACAATAGAAATTATATTGTTGTGAACTCTTAAAAGCAAGTTGTTCAAAAATATTCTTAATTACCATAGCTTTTAATTTAGTAAAAAAAAAGAAAGAAAGAAGAGAGAGACTGCTTTTTCATCCCATATTTATTACCTAAGTCACTCACACCTAAAAGGAATTTTATTTTTGTTAAATGCCTTGATTTTAAGAAATGAAAGAAATTAAGAATATCAGCTCTAAAAAAATCAAAAACAAAATTACAGCATTATTGAGTTGTTTTTTCTCAATACTTTTAGCCTACTATAAATTCTTCTTTACATTGACTCTGTATAAGTGTCAAGAATGTGACACACAGGTACTAAGTGACAACTCTAATTAATCAATGTATATTTTGAAACTATTACGTTAATATAAATATAGTACCATAAAGACTGTCATACATCTTGGCAACTAGTGTTAATTGGATAGTACAGTGTTTTTCATACCATGGCATGTACAAATAAGAATAAAAAGTTGGTAGCAGGTGCTGCCAGCCAGTTACTTTACCTCTAATTGGTTGTTCAAAATTTGTGACAGTTGAAGACAGCCTCAGCAACTTTGCCATGAAAAAGAAACAATCTGGCGGCAATGTAAACCAAATCCAAGACCCCCCCCCCCCCTAATCACCAAAGCTAAACAAACTAGTTGGAAAACAACTCATGAGACTAAAATTAGGCATAGCAAAGATAGCTCATTATGTAGTTTTATGCTTACCAACAAACAAAGATAATAGCAAGATCTGATTACTTAGATACTTGGAATAATCAGAAACCCTAATTTCAATTAGCTGATTATTTTGGTGACGATTGGTTTAATAATAATATCAATTAATCCATTGTTAATATAATTAAAAACAGTAATCATCAGAAACCTTAATTTTAATTAGTTGATTATTTTCATGATTCTAATCAATGTATTTGCTGCTCAAAGGTAATTGATTATATTGCCCAACTCTAGATGGAAGTGTTGGAGTAAAAAGTAAGAAATTCAAAGTTAAAGTTAATTTCTAAAATAACATTTTAAAAATAAAAACCATATTCTCACATACAATCACAAAAAAAGACTGTATAAAAATTGTAGGCTAACAAACAAAATAGAAATGTAGAGATTAAGTATCAGCTTATGTCCCCTACTACATTATCAAAATAGACAGATTTTTATATTTCAGTCATATGTGTGTTTAAGAAAACATAAGTTCCTATATTTAGGTACAAGTTGAAACAGTTATATATATAACAGTACCTACTGTATATTTGTTAACTTATGACTATGTTTAAGCTGTGCCATTAGGCCACACTCCTTGACAATTTACCACACTGACAAGATTTTTCAGAAGGGCAGTCCACCACCTATCTTTTCCTTTTGCTATTAAGACTGGCACTTATATTCAAATCCTAACTTCAGGTCCAAGATTCTTAGCATCTGTTCCAATTATCCCTTGTAAAAGTACAACGAAGACTTTACAGTAGTAAAGATATAAAACTGTTTTGCATTACTCTACTTAATATAAGGTCAAAAGGTAGCCTTTACAATATTTCGATGCTTAACAAAAGAAAAAAAAAAGGAAGAGACAGAATGGTTTTTAATTACTGCAATTATAACTTTTCTTATATCATTTTATATTTGCAAAACATGAGAGTAGAGTGAAATTTGACACTCATGAGACACCTCCAGCAATGTGATTGCATCTCTTAAAATTTATCCTTCTCAAGATAATTTGTTAAATCTAAGTTTATGTTCTATTGATCATTGTTTTAATAACTTAATACACAGGCCATGCACATAACTGTTAACAAATAAATGTATTTATATGACACTGTTACAAACAAGTTGGGAAACAGTGATTTCTATGGCATAAGGTAATGTGAAGATGCTTAGAAAAATAAACTCTAACATAGTAGATGTACTCTTAAAATTTTCAGAGTGGTCAAGAGAAAATTACCAATGTTCATATGGTGCTTTACATGCCCTTGAAATAAGTACTATATTTGTTTTCAGACATTAGTAATCAAAAGATTTTACATACATCAAAATGTTTCAGACATATTTGCAATGATTAGGCTATACTCATGTTTAAAAAATGAAGATTGTCGGAGCTTGATTTTAAATGTACATGTGAATTGGTGTATTTAAACTGTGTTCATCAGTATTAAAAGACTTGCAACATATAACTGAAGTTGTTGTTGTTTTTCATATGCTTCTTTAATATTCCATTTATTTTTTGTTATTTTTGTCCTAATTTAGTTTTCTATGAATGTAACATAGAGATGTGCTCTGATGTTTAATATTTTAGAATATTTTATCCTTATCTATAATTCAACTACTGACTGACAAAACTGCAATACATGTATATTATTTTAATACAATGTAAACATCAAGCAGGTATATAATTTGACATAAAATTGATTACTTTAACTTGTATGACGATAATATAACCATACACAAGTTTGAATGTGTAGAAATACACACAAACATACATACACATATGAGAAGATACAAGTTAAAAGTTTGATAATGAAACTTGATATGAAATTAATGAGAAGATTTTATGATATGTTGTAAAAGATAAGCAATTCTATTAGATCTAATTTAGAGCACAACAGAAACTGGTAAACAGATTTGTGACTGAGATCAACAAGTAAAAGTCCTTTACTGTTAGCCTTAAGGATGGTTTATTGGCTCACATCAAGACTTATCAAAAAATATCTTGTAGGATATATTAAGGTGTTGCTGTAGATCATTAGAACAACCAACATCCGTTAGAAGTTCTGACTCCGTACACAGATAATATCAGTCTTTGTAATAAATTTATTGAAACAATGTATGAAAACATTTACTTGGTTATAATAAGAAGTTCAAAATATGGTCTTTTTTGCCTGTTATTTTAAATAGTAAGTTTTCTATTGAAATCACAAGACATGCAACCATAATAGATGCTTTTGGAACTCACACAATTGTCAAGAAGCTTAACAAGTTTTCCAGTATCAGATAAATAAGGAAAGTAGTTTGTTAGTTTTACTTGCTAGTCAAAAGCACAATATATGTAGCTGCTTGGCAATATACAATATAGGAGTGAGAATACAGCAAGATTTAAAAATTAACTTCAACTGAAAGTACTTCAATTTTAAAGAAATACTATTTATATGTACACATAACAATATACATTAAACTGATGCAACTGGTATGAATAGGATTAATTAGAGTTTTGATGAAAGACTATACAGTAAATTATCCACTGTTGAGTATTATGAGCTATAACTGCTATGAGTTTAGACTTAAAAAAGATTGTAAGACACGTGACATGGGTTTACACCACAATAAAATAATGTTAATATCATGCTTTCAGTCTTATCTTTAGGACTGTTGTTAAGCTAGAGTTTCTCCAAGCCAAGTTTATTTTTGCAGCACCATTCTGTACAATTGTCATGAAGTACTTACCTAATGATATAACGTACTCTTTGAAATTTATCAGTGGGAAAATACACAGAATATGTGGCAATGTATGCTATAGTACCAGTAGACTGTTATATTAAATATCTGAATACTTACTAAATACCTAAATACTTATTAGATACTCAATCAAAAATGTTTTCATTTCAAGATTTAATTTCTACAGGTATCACACTTAATTATAAATTACTTTTTCAGCTAGCCTACAAGTATTATAAGTTTCACATTGTGTTCCATTCAAACATTATGTATAATTAATATATTATTATTTACATAATACCCTAACACCAGAGGGCATGCATTTCACTTTTATTTGCAGTTAAGAAAATTGCTACACGGTAAATTTCATAAGTACATCACTGTTTGACTACCTTGCATTATGACTGGAATCATGTTGGGAGTAAATACCTTCCTTTCAATGTATTACAGACTTTATACCAGAAATAATTAATTCTTCGGGTTTGTGATAGCACTTTCAAAGTGATGACAATTTAATTACATGATCTTGTACTGTTAGAATGTTATATAGTTCAAGCAATGATGACTTTACATTTTCAAAAACAAAAGTTAAATATGAAGATTATTGACAAAGAAGCATAGTTTTGCAGCTTCCACCCATAAAAGCACCTAAATTATGAGATTTTACTCGATTTTAAGATACCATACAATTGAAATATTTCATGTACAATTTTTTTTATATCATTAACCATAGTACTAATTTTTTATTTCAAATTTTTAAATAAGATTAACAAATTTACTTATGATGATAATTCATATTATTTTACATTAATAAAATTGGTTACTTTATGCCAATTCACTAAAGCACTTACATATCATTTCTTTATTTCAAAAATTACTCTGACTCCGAGGTTTTCAATAAAATGTTTATATCAAATCTTTATGGGTACCCGAACTGATTACCTGCAATGCATTTTCATATACTGCAATGCAAGTTTTAATAAAATTTATTTAGAAATTAAATATACAAGGCCTGAATACTGCCACAAGTATTACCATATTGCTGTTTTCATATTAATGGTTAGAACATAAAGTTTAGAACAATATTAAATGACCAAGTACAAAGTCTTCCCCACAAGACTTAGTACTTAACAATTTAATGATCTGGAGCCTCTTCAATGTTTCATATCCATATGCATAAGATTTGATAAAATTTACAAACATATTGTGTTGAAAATCTTTGAGAAGTTTCTTTTAATCTAAACTGGAAGTGGAACTTAGTGGATAGTGTTGTCAGTACCCTAGTGATTTGACAAAAAGTAAGGTAATATACTAATAGTAGTTCTAGCAGTAGTAACAGCATTACACTTCACACTTACTTAATACTAATATACAGTATTACTAATAGTAATACTAGACTACTAGTAGTAGTTTATTTACACTGGGTTATTCGTACCTAGTGCAGTAGTGGTAATACTATTACAAGTACTACTGAGTACTATATAAGTATCATTATAATTATTAACATTATGAATTAATAAATTTGAAAATAATAATTGTCTTAGTCTATAAAATTTAGTAAAACATCAATTAGGTTTTAGTTTCTGAATGTAGAGAATCCATAAAGATACCTTTTCATGTCATACCAATATCTTGAAATAGAAAGTAACGGTCGTACTCTTTTCAACAGCTGAAAATCGAGTTTGACTCTTATAATATAATTTTTTTAAACATACAAACATAAATACGCCAAATACACCCACATAAGATATAGTCAATTCATGACGTCACAAAAAAGTACTGGCAGAGGGCGCGACATACGATACACAAATGTAAATTTTCCGAATAAAATATAGGGTAAAAATTATATACAAAGAAGCAGTCAAAGTTTTTAAATTAATTTTTCTTGCAACTTACAGTCAAATGATAAAATCATCTACAACATATTTACAATAATAGAAAATGATGGTTTAAATGATCAAACTAGTTTATAAATGTATTCTCAAAATATAACGTCTCATTTCTTCTTGTAGCTCATAAGTAAAATATAGCGCACATTTTTACCCAGAGCCATTTTTAAGTAAAGTGTGTTATAAACAAACAATATATATTGTTCTCTTTATTCTTGTACTGCTATCAAAATAATGTGGACCTTCACGGGAAACACTAATTTCGTAAATGTATAATCTTGAACTATCTTTACGAAGCTAAATGACCATATTTTGATTGACAAACACATCGGTCTGTTAGTGAAAAAAGTGTAGCTAATGGCTCTGAGGAACTCTGGTATTGGGCGAAAAGGCCTTGTCGGCACTTGATATAGCAGATAACGTGTCTGACATATTGTTATACACTCTGCTTTACTCTGATTCTGTAAGTTCTTTAAATGATCTTGAACAGAAAGGCTACACAAAGGGCTATTTGCAAATTATGGTCCTTCTTTTTGAACTGGTAGGCTAGTTAACAGCACTCTCCGCACTCTTATATTACTTTTGTCTGACCATACAGTTGAATCTGATCGTCACTCACTGTCCTGAAATGCAAAGCACGCTTTAGCGGCATAGGTCTCGAACTATGAACTCTCCAATTCATAGTCTAATATGCAAACTACTAGACCACACCCGTCTTTACATGTTTGAGACTACAATACATGTGAAAGTAAGAATATTTAATAAATAGATAAAAATAAAACGCCATCAGTATATATCAACGATCTAATCCATTCATCACCAACGTTAAATACGAATGACTCGTCAAAATACTAGTGGACTATTAGGGATGTTTTATTTTTTTCTACCCAAGTGGTTAAAAACCGAAAAGAGCAAAAAACGTTCGTATCCATCTGCTATTTATTTATCAAACAAAAGTCCGTCGTTTCATAAACAGATTACATGTCAACTACATTTATGTGACATGGCAACATGCACTTGGTAGGTTTTACTGATATACGAATAAAAACAACAAATGTCATCGGTGCTGAGAAACTGAAAACTAGAGTAATAGAAAAAAACATATGCAAGCGCCAGTTAGCTTTGAGAAAATCTGTTCAAGGTCTTATACTCCGAAAGAACATTTGCAAATAGCATACAAATATAAAAATACAAATGAAGCGTTCAGTAGCGTTGAAATTGTCCAACGGCAGGTGGGGCTATCAAATTTTGCTCGAAGTCTCATGTAATTTCGGATAGTATCTAAAAAGCATTGCCAAAAATCTGTCGTTGGTTTAGAACTCTGTGACTTTTTTAAAATTTAATTTTTACTCATGATTAATTACTTCAGGATTAATGTCTATCATTAATGTTTATTATTTTTTGGCAATCTTTTTTTTTAGCTAAATCAATTCGGTTCAATGTTACTAAACTGAGCACAGAAGCATTGGACTACACACGACTGGCACGAAAATTGTTTATTTACCGTGAAACTGTGATTATTTGTTTGTTGTTAAACACAAAGCTAAACAATGGGTTAGCTGTGCTGTGACAACCACAAGCATGGAAACCCAATTTTTAGCGTTATAGATCTACAGACGTACTGCTGAGCAAATTGTGATAGCTTGAAGTATTGAAAAAAGTGTCTTAATAGCAACTGCTAGCTGGTTAGCCCTTTAGCTCAACTTATAACATAACATAATGTTTTGGGACAACATGGGACCTATTGGTCGATCTCGGCTGTTTCATCCTCTAAACTAAACTAAAACTATTAATAAATACATTTAAAAAAAAATCTTAAAGCCAGCCATTGTCATTCATATATTTATCAAGCTTTCTCTTAAATTTAGTGCCTCCACAACACCTGAAGGCAACTCATTCCAAATGCCAACCACCCGGGTAGAAAAAATAAAACTGTCTTAGCTGAAGATGACTCCTACCCTGCTGAAATTTATATTTGTGTTCCCTAGGCCTACTATTCTCACTGATATTTCTGTCGATACAACCTAAATCCTATTTGCCTTACTATTAGCAACAGCACACTGCTTGGATGGCTTAAGAAACTGATCAACTATTACATCAAGATCCCTTTCCTTCATAATACTGTTAAGGTTACTCCCATCCAAATTATACTTATAATTCAAATTATGATAACTCATATGCATTATTTTGCATTTATTATAATTAAAACCTATCTGCCATTTATTTGCCCAACTCACTAAATGAACTAAATCCTTTTGTAAATCATTAGCATTCTGTTCACAGCTAGCAACATCCAAGACCTTAATATCATCTGCAAATTTAAGTAATTTATTGACCATTCCATCATCTATGTCATTTAGGTAAATAAAAAAGAGCAAAAGTGCTAAGACTGAGCCCTGAGGTACCCCACTTGTAACATTAATCCAGTTTGACTGAACTCCATTTGTAACAACCCTCTACTTTCTTCCATCCAGTCACTCTTCTATCCAATTTGCTAACTTACCCCCCACACCTATAGAGATATTTTTACAAGCCTTTTATGCGGCACCTTGTCAAATGCTTTCTGAAAATCTAGATACACCAAATATACACCCTTACCCTCATCTACATACGCAATAACCTTTTTAAAGAATGTCAAAAGAGTTGTAAGGCAGGATTTTCCCTTAGTGAAACAAAACTGATTATCCAATAGATTCCAAACTTTCTTAAATGGCTTTGCAAAACATCTTTTATCAGACTTTCCAAAACTTTTCCTACAACTGATGTAAGACTAATGGGCCGATAATTCTTGGGCAGTTTTTATCACCTGCCTTGAAAAGAGGAGTGACATTAGCTAATTTCTAATTCTTTGGTATCTGCCCACTATTCAAGGACTTACAAAAAGCAGTAGCAAGTAGCTCACATATCTAATCCTTAACCTCCTTGAAAACCTTGGGGAAATTTTAACTGGCCCAGGAGCCTTATCGTTCTTTAAACTTCCCATTTTTTTTCTTAACAAGCTCAGAATTAATGCAGTCATCTTGTTCGGTTTTGTTTCCATCTATCAATTATTCAAAACGTGGAATACTGGCACTCACCTGTTGTACAAGAAGCCTCGGATTCAATTTCCAGGCAAGGAAATGCAAGTATGAAATTACCACGAAGAAAAATTAGCGCCAAGTGGTGGTCTATAGAACAGCACGTTATACCTGTTCAAATAATTAAAATACCTTTTTAAGTGCATTCCTTCAGTTTAAAGAACATTTTCTTCTTTATTTATTTTAATTCAATGGCATTTTGCATGATTGCTTACTCACTCAACGTTAATTTTTAATATAAATCAAAATTGTAAAAATGGCACGTTTTCCGAGCGTATTAAGATATGCTTCATGAACAAACGTGTTTCTAGGGATATTGTAAGAATATATATATATATATATTCTGATGAAATTGTATTGGTTGGTACACACTGACATTTTTATTGAAAGATAAAGTTATACAAATGTATGTGCCATCTTACAAAATACTTCAAGTTTAGCACAAAATCAAAATCAAAACTGAAACAGGAAACGCTAATAGAAGTGAGGCAACATCCACCTCACAGATGGCAGCGCATTCTGATGTTTGCCTAAATTTATTAAGAATCATAAAGAGTTAGAATGTGACAGGAAAAATAACATCACACAATAAATATAAAGTTGTTGGCAATTCAAAATAAGAGCCAAGTGATGAAATAAAGCATATGGAAACTTTATTGGTAAAAAGGAATGATTATCCTAGTAGATTTGTTAAAATATACTTAATTACCGTGATTCGATTACCCGTGTTGGACAAAGTGCAGAAAGCCCATTGTGTAGCTTTACACTATGGAAATCAACAACAACAGCTTCAAAAAAAAAAAAAAAATTTACATGATTACTTTGTTGTTCCGTATGTGTCTGGCTTTTCAGCTTAGATAAAATGAATATGGCAAAAAAATAGGACAGAATATATAAACTTTCCGTTGTGTGTAAATTTATTATTATTCTACCATAGAAAAGGGTTGAATGCATTTCTAAAAAACATAATTAAACAAACTTTAATTATTAAAGAGGTAGCGTAGAATGTACAGACTATAATAATCTTTATATAGGAGGGTTTGTTTGTTTGATTTGAATTTCGCGCAAAGCTACACGAGGGCTTTCTTCACTAGCCGTCCCTAATTTAGCAGTGAAAGACTAGAAGGAAGGCAGCTAGTCATCACCACCCACCGCCAACTCTTGGGCTACTCTTTTACCAACGAATAGTGGGATTGACCGTCACATTATAAACGCCCAGCTGTTGAGACCAGACAGAAAATAAATCCAAGAATAGAAAAACGTAGGCATACTCTATCTTATGTCTACTACTATTATAAAAATATATAATATCGCAGCGAACATAAAATGGCAAACCTTATTTGCTGTTTCAACTGTATAATCTTCATCGTTAGCTTCTTGTGACCTCACTACTGTTTAATGAAATATGATCCAATTAGCATAACTCTTGCGATATAAAGTCAGTAGTTCTTCATGAAATTCATTGCTCAGGTTTGTCAGTAAAGATGTTCGGATATGAACAGTCCCATCGAGCTCTGTATAAGTTCTTTCCAGTTCAATGATGACGAAATATTTTCCGATCCGCCCCCACGATGTTGACGAGTTGGATGTATGATATGTCATCGTCAAAGGAAGATACTTGCGATTGTTTTGCTGAATAATTAACAATTCTTGAAATCAAGCATGCAGTCTTAATTATAACGAGCATCGGTTGCAAGCAGACCGGATAGCACCTGGTAACATTTCTTGAGATTAAGCATGCAGTCTCAATTATGAGGAGCATCGGTTGCAAGCAGACCGGATACAGCACCTGGTAAACGTAACTGAACTTGTTGAACCTAATTATCATTAAATTTTTTTCATTTCTCTAAGATCAAATTCTTGATGGTTTTCGTTTCAGAATGATTCGTTGCATTCTTTTTGTGGCATTAAAAGGAAGGTTGACGTAAGTTTGAATTTCGGTCATCTTTGTTTATTTCGTGTTCTTTGCCACAGAACATTCAATGGGTTTAAACTGACAATTTGCTGTGTCTGTTACGAAGTTGCTTTATGGTTGGTTGGTGGATCGCTAGATTGACCTGAGGATTTGGATATCTGTTTCTTCTTCAATCTTTCTTTGGTTAAACAGACATGTACTGCTTATGACATTTATATGACATTAAATTATTCTCCTGCTGTCGCCTCTCCAGTTGATTTAATAATTGTACGAGTCTAAGCTTCAGCTGAGTTAATAAGGTGACCTTTAGTGATGTTACACTTAATAATATATGTTTCATTTTCAACCATACTCACTATTTTAAAAAATGTACTCTTGGTAACACGAATTCAGTCATCGCCAATCAGTATAAATAATGTACGTACTGAAAAGGGAAATGCGAGATGTTCTTTTTTCTTTGCGACCTGGCATGACCAGGTGGTTAGGACGCTCAACTTGCAATCTGCGGGTCGCGGGTTCGAATCCTCATCACCAGAAATGCTCTTCCTTTCAGCCATGGTGGCGTTATAATGTTACAGTTAATCTCATTATATGTTGGTAGAAGAGTAGCCTAATGATTGGCAGTGGATGGTGTTGACTAGTTGCCTTCCTTCTAGCCTATCACTGCTAAATTAGCGATAGTTAATGCAGAGAGACTTCGAGTAGGTTTGCGCAAAATTCAGACCAAACTTTCTTCTTTGAAGAAATTCCCGACTTGTTCCCTTTTCTGACCTAACATTCCTGTGAATAAAATTTCAGTAATTTTTTTACGCCGATGATACGATTAGCTTCTATAACACAAAAAGCCAACTGATAGTGAGTGTACAAATTCCTAACGTCTTAAAAGAAACACGATATTAAAAAGTATTCACATAAATACCAAGTAGGTCAGTAAATAACTGGGGGCGTTATAATGTGACGGTCCATCCCATTATTCGTTGGTAAAAGAGTAGCCCAAGAGTTGGCGGTGGGTGGTGATGACTAGCTGCCTTCCCTCTAGTCTTACAATGCTGAATTAGGGACAGCTAGCGCAGATAGCTCTCGTGTAGCTTTGCGCGAAATTCAAAAACAAACAAGCTAATATACTGTACTAAAAATATATTAATATGTTAATGTTTGTGATTTTTTTTATCTTTGTTTTTAATTTTAATAAATGTTTATAGTACAGTAGTTTCACGAATATTATTCCGCGGGAAAATGTTGCGATATAGTCATCCAGCCATAAAGTATCCTGGCAGCATGGCGCTGTCGAACGTTCAGGAATTCGCTATATGAACCACATACATGTATATAGATGCTAAACATAATCGCCTGCTACGCGTCACACCACTAGGCTTGAATGTGCGATTGACTAGTTGTAGTTCTTGTGTTTGATTTTTCATGTCACACCCACCTTTATAACCTAAATAGGATTTTGTATTAACTGTTTTTTGTTTGTTTGTTTGTTTCAGAAAAATCATTTACTGAAAAATAACAAACTGTCCTTATGAAGTTAAGTAAATAAATGATCCCGAATGTGACATCATGAACGCTGTTTATAACCAAAAAAGGCTAAAAACATTAATACTACACGAACACTGTTTATAACCAAAAAAAAAAAAGCTAAAAACATTAATACTACTTTTAAGACTGAGGAATGCTGTATTTGAAAAAGAAACAGATCGAAGTAAAATGCAGCGTGCTCTACAGTTACAGAAGAGTTAGCAGTTTATTGTTTAGAAATAATGTGAGCTTTTGGAGGTAAAATTAAACAATAAGATAGGTCTTTCACTAACGGTGTAAAATTAATATCAGGCTTCTGTCTTGTTTAATTTGTAAAAATTAACATCGTCATAATATAACTATTTTATTGAGGTCCGAAAAGCAACGAAAGTATACATCATTTAGCAACATTAAATTGTGCCAAACAAAGTAGTAATCTATGTAAGACTAGAGGGAAGGCAGCTAGTCATCACCACCCTCCGCCAACTCTTGGACTACTCTTTTGCCAACGTGGGCACTATTTGCCAATAGTGGGATTGACCATCACATTATAACGCCCATACGGCTGAAAGGGCGAGCATGTTTGGTATGACAGGGATTCGAACCCGCGACCCTCAGATTGCGAGTCGAGTGCCTTAACCACCTGGCCATGTCGGGCCAGTATATTAGCTATTACATTTAATTTCACTCTGTATGATGTTATCCCTTTTTTCATTTTATTGCTGTCCACCTCTCTTCTTGAAGGATGCTGAGCTAATGCGAGATTTATACATTTTGCCACTTTAAGGCAAGATTTTAAAGTTTTGTTCCTGGCGAATTGATTTGGTTTGCTTTGGATATTCGCAGAAAGCCGTACAAGAAATATTGTCTGCGGACAGACGTCCTTAACTTTGAGCGAATAAACTAGAAGGAAGGCAATTATTCGACACCACCCAACTCCAACTCTAATAGAATAGTGGGATTCGACTTTTTCATAAGACATTCAAATCTCCAGAGCGTGATTTTTTTACGCCAATGAGACGCCGACAGAGGTCTCTTGGATCTACATTCTGACACGCGACAACTTAGCCACACTCGGCCAATCCTCGAAGAAATTCCGTGTACCATTATCATCTGCAAACATACATGTATATGTGACATTGCATGAACAAAATATCGTAATTTGTAGTAAACTTTTACTTTAGTAAGGCTATTTGTGTCAGTGGCACAGCGGTATGTCTGCGGACTTACAACGCTAGAATTCGGGTTTCGATACCCGTGGTGGGCACAACTAGCCCATTGTGTAGCTTTGTGTATAAATTCAAAACAAACAAACTTACTTCGAACTGCTTAGATTTAAAATAATTGATTTTTCTTGTTTTCAGCTGCAGACTTTTGAAGCACTTTTTAAAATGTTATTTACTGAAATTAGTAGAGGCTTGTTATTATCGGATTGATTTTGTTACACTGTCTGTGTCTAGGAGCACAGTTTATCAGTCAGTAAGACAGGTCAAAGAGAGCGAAATAGTCGATTATATGTTTTTTTTTATATTAATTTTATTTTTGTTTATCGATTTTTGCCGCCCTAAAGGCGAGTCTGTATAGCTCCCCCGGTGGGCTAGCGGTAAGTCTGAAAGGTTGTAACGCTCAAAATCGGGTTTCGAAACCTGGGGTAGGCATTGCACAGATACCCCATTGTGTAACTTTGTGCTGACTAACAAACAAACAAAGTGTATAAGCTGAAATACACGTGTAATATTTACGTACAAGTACATAACGTAAATTGTTTCCTTAACATGATGCATTGCCATCGAACGGCAACAGTTTGAAGTTAGAAGCTTATAATTTTGTATCATGACATAATTTATTTTTGTGTGTGTGTTTATTGCCATATGTAATTGTATTGTAAATGGTAATACACAGCAAGCATGATCAGTGAAATATATATTTTAAAAATGAAATAATAGTAATAGTTTGTTTGTAATTAAGCACAAAGCTACACAATGGGCTATCTGCCCATCATGGGTATCGAAACCCGGTTTCTAGCGTTGTAAGTCCGCAGACATGCCGCTGTGCCACTGCAGGGCAATATAAGCACAAAGCTACAAAATGGGCTATCTGTGATGTGCCCATCACGGGTATCGAAACCCGGTTTCTAGCGTTGTAAGTCCGCAGACATACCGCTGTGCCACTGGAGGGCAATAGTAATAGACTACCATCATTAGAGTAGGGCTACCACATGCTAAATTGTTGTAACCCTGATGTCTACCCTCCAACATTAATAAAAAGTTTACAAATTAATTTCTGATTACAGGTTTTGGTGTTAAGAGAAGTTTTTATCTTCTTAAATATAAATTTGGTTTCAGAGCTCCCATATACGTCATAGTTACGTTTTAAGTTGACCTTTTCCGTCATGATAGAACGAGACCCCTTAAAATTAATTTTTTGTTTGTTTAAACCCAAAGCTACATAATGGGATGTCTGCGCTGTGCCAACCGCAGGTATTGAACCGTGATTTTCTTCGTTATATGCTCTCAAGCTTAACCCTGAGCTATCGGGATCAAGGTCAACTTTTTTTTTTTAATGGTAACACGAGATCTAGAAAATATGTACGGGGGGCAAGGTCAACTTATTTGTTTATTTATTTTAGAGCAAAGCCAGATCGGGTTATATGCCGTGTCCACAACAGGGAATCGAATTTCAGTGATGTAAGGCCGTAAACATACCACTGTCCCACAGGGGTATGCCAAAAAAATAAAACACAAACACAATAAAAACTGTTTCAATACAATAATTTTTCAAATGATCACATTGACATTAAGAAAACAGAGGTTTTGAAACACCGTTAATGAAAAAGATAACTTTTGAAAACGAACATGTTGAATTTCACTCATTTAGAATTCCAGTGACTTAAATCATAAACTTACGATAGGTTTTCATTGTACGTCTTTAAGTTTGAGCATCGTTATTTCATTTCTCTAAGTACCGGGCGTGGTATTATTTTGCATAAGAAGTGGGTAAACTTAGGTAGTCAAGTGAGTGTTAAGTCAGAACATAAGAGGTGGGTTAACTTAGGGAGTCCAGTGAGTGTTAAGTCAGAGCATAAGAGGTGGGTTAACTTAGGGAGTCCAGTGAGTGTTAAGTCAGAGCATAAGAGGTGGGTTAACTTAGGGAGTCCAGTGAGTGTTAAGTCAGAGCATAAGAGGTGGGTTAACTTAGGGAGTCCAGTGAGTGTTATGCCAGAGCATAAGAGGTGGGTAAACTTAGGGAGTCCAGTGAGTGTTAGAATACATTTAATTTAAGTTGGGTAATGAAATTTGTATATATAATTTCATATAAACAGTTGTTTTGAACACAGAGAACCATCGCGTGTATCGAAACCCGATTTTTAGCGTTACAAGTAAGTTATAGGAAAAACCTTTCCTTAATGGAATGAAGTTATATTTTGTATTGTTAGCTATCGTAAGCTCAGAGATTTCAGGTGACGAGTTCTTTTCTGAACGAAATATTCATACTCATATGGAGAGATCGATTAGTAAGATATATATATATATATACATAGAGATAGAGTGTGTGTTCTGAATTCGTGATGGGAGGGCATGTTCTTTATATAAAAGTGCAGGTAACAGCTTTATGAAGCACCATTTAGGGCCTGAATAGGTCGTGTAGTTTGCATCTTGACTATAATTTATTTGCTATTAAGCCCAAAGCTCTACAATGTGCCCACCCGGATTTTAACATTATAAGTTTTCGTACTTACCACTGAGTCACTTGGGGGCACATGGATAGAAAGCCGAATATTATAATGCTCAATTTATAAAATGTGTGTAACTTGCACTTCAGTGTACAAAAACTGAATAGTATAATCTACTATAAAATGTATATAATCTGCACACTGGCGGGCTGAAAATTCAATGCCATAATCACCAATTTATAAAATGTGTGTATCTTTGTTTTACCTTGGTGCGTAGAAAGCTGAATATTGTAATCTATAGTTTATAAAATGCATCAACTTTGCATCTTGCTGGGCAGAACATTGAATATAATGTTATTCAAATTATTAAGACTGTGTGGTTTGCATCATTGCAGATAGAACAGTAGTCATACGGTTGAAGACATTATAAGTTAGGCTAAATGACATGTGATGTTTGATGCAAACTGAAATACTTAATTTGAAACCTGACATAGATAGCATTCATCTGGTACTTTCAAACGGTGTTAACAAAGAGAACTTTTTCTGGAGTCTCACTTTCTTTGAAACTACGTAAAATACAGTAACTTCCTGTTTCCTAAGGTCCTCACTAGGCAATCCAACTCGCTAGGCTTCCTCGGTCTTACAAAAGAGGCGTGCTATTTTTAAAAGCTAAAGTCACGTGATACTGGGAATATCTCTTTGTTGTGCCAAATCCAACAATCTGATCACGAAAAGACTTGGTGTTTTCTGTGGCAGTGGTATCATGGGAGAACTCTAGCATTAACGTTAGTGGTCGTCAACGTTTTCAAAAACAAGCAACAAGCATTTTCAGTTGATTCTTTGAATTACACCTCAAACACAGGTACGAATATTACTTTTTATCTATGCTTTCAGAACAGTTTGGTAGTGTATTTACGTAATAATTAAATAGATAATACTTGCAGTTATTTTTTTTTCAACATTTTCATTAGGATAGACATTATAAAAAATAAAATCTCCAATTTTAGTTCAACCCGTTGTGAATTACACTACACTAATTAAATTAAGAAAACTTTAAACTGATAAATTAGTATGATAATTCTTCTAAAGAATTATCAGTCTGTATTTATCAGTTTTATTTATTTATTTTTTTGCATTGAAAACACGTGGTAATAAAGGAAAATCAGAAATTATTAGAATGTATTATATATATATATATAATGTTACAAAGGCTAAATCTACATTATGTTGTAAAGTTTAAACGGTTATAATTCTGTAGATTGTAATAAAAATAAACTAGTAGTACATAGATGTGCATTTAAATAACTAGTTATATATATTAAGATCGAGAAAAACTTAATTCTAAGTTACTGAGAATTTTGTGGTTGTTTGGTTATTAAGCACAAAACTACACAAAGGACTATCTATGCTCTGCCCATCGCGGATATGAAAACCCAATTTTCAGCGTTATAAGCCCATCAAACTTATCGCTGAGCCACCGGGGGCGTTTCTAGCAGAAGGCACTTTTATGACATCAGACATTCTACAAAAGAATAAACGGGTTGCTGAAGAGACGTTTCCAAAAAAAAAAAAAAAGATAAAAATAGAAGTCCTGGGTGGTAAGCTTGAGGGCTTATAACGCTAAAATTCGGGATTCAATCCCTGTTATGTGCATAGCTCAGATAGCCCATTATTCACAGTTATCTTTGACAGCAAAATAAACAATAGAGTTCTGAATGTCTAGTTGATTTGTCAAATGTAACGGTCATTTGAAGAATTTAAAATTATTTAAATTGTTATTTTATTTTAAATAGATTCCAAGTTACATGATATAAATCATTTATTCTACATTTGAAATGTGAAGCTTCCTCCCATTAACTCAGTTCCTAAAGTAAAGTTCTATAACAAAGTTTATTCTCTAGTCACAAACGTTACAGTATATTTATGTCCCATGTCTACTCTTTATCAAATTACTAAATTCATTTGACGGTATAACCAAAATAGTTTGAATCTTATTGTTGCTACAAGTTTTTCTGTTGGGGGCAGTGTGTGCTCGTGGTCCTCTAAGTGGTTTTTTTATTATAACCTTACCACATCTAAAAGAAAGTCACTCGAAAAGACGTAAAAAATATTATTATTTTACCCTTTTGTTGTGGCTCCGCTTCAAAGAATAACATTAAGCGAGTTAATTTCATGGGGGAATAAAGTTCTTTGAATAATATTAAAGGTTTCTAAATGCTGATTGTTAGTTGTATTTACTCCTCGGATTAAAATCGGGTTGCGATACATGATACAGTAACACCTACGTCTAGGAGGGCGATGACTGTAATGAAGAGCAGGAATTACTGCATTTCATATGAACTACATTTCCCTATATTTGCTGAGGTGATAGATTGATGCTTGAAATCGCTCTCCAGATCTTTCGCTTTTTGCACAGGGTTGTGTGCGTTATTCAAATAGCATGCATATATTTGAAGAAAAACGTTTCGCTGTGTTCCCTTAGGGCGTGTTTTGCAGTCGATTATAAACTATGTCCAGCTTATACGTGTGTGTGTGATAAACGAGAGCTTGTTTTCTATTAGACGTCAGTCTACATAACTGAAACAAAGTTTCAGAGCAGCAACTTTGTCTTCTGTTAGTATTTTTGGCAAGGTGACCCTGGCTTACATAAATAAGATCTGCATGACGTGAGCCTCTTTAATCTTCTGTAACAGAATGTATCTTAAAGAATAAGCATCAGACCTTGAACTGGGATTAATTTCACAAATGTTTATTTTTTCCGGAAAGGAGATTTGATAAATATTTTTAGTAAACCTGATGGGTTGGATGCTAAAGACGTATACTAGAAAAGAGAGGTTAAATAATGTGTTAATGATTAAAGGAACCTAGATAGTGATATTTGACATGCGCTGTAAGTCTTCCTGCTAGAGATCAAACCGAATGCATTTTTGTTATAATTATGTACAATAAAATAATGTGCTCCAACTAATATTTAATTAAGTTTTCTAGTTGGAGACGAAGCCATTCTACTAAACATTTTCATACCACAATTCTGAACTTTGGTGTGGCTCTTATGTGTGATAATGAATAAATTGTTTGATACGTGCTAACATTAAATGTTTCCATCAAAAAGTTTTTTGTAAAGATATGTCCTCACCCTTGCTTGCGATAAACAACTGGATAAACAGCTCCCAACTGAATAAAGTTAATAATATAAACAGCTCGTAAAGATATGTTCTCACCCTTACTTGCGATGAACAACTGGATAAACAGCTCCCAACTGAATAAAGTTAATAATATAAACAGCTCGTAAAGATATGTTCTCACCCTTACTTGCGATGAACAACTGGATAAACAGCTCCCAACTGAATAAAGTTAATAATATAAACAACTCCCATCTGAATAAAGTTAATAATACTCAATGATGTTTTCTTATTTTTCTAAGAAAATATTTTAGATAGATCCAAAAAAGAAATTATCAAAAATCTTAAACCCTTTCATTTCGTTGTGACTTAACTTTTTTGTTTCTTTGAAATTAAGCACAAAGCTACACAATGGGCTATCTGTGCTCCGCCCACCACGGGTGTCGAAACCCGGATTCTAGCGTTGTGAGTCTGCAGACATACCGTTGTACCACTGGGGGGGGGGGACTTAACTTATATAATTATTGCATGAAAAATTTATAAAATATTGGAGAATTGAAAATGTCACGTAGGAAGCATGTAATTTAACCCTACAATTAATGACTACCGGTGGGGTCAACATTCCGCATCATATTGAGTGTATTTTGTCTCTTTGTTCCCTGTTAGACCATTTGTTGTATAAATAAATCTGAACAAAAATGTTGGATGAAATCGTTTATTGTTTGCGTAAGGTAGACAGTGAGCCCCAGCAGACACTAATAGGATTAATCGCAATATTGATGATATTTTTGTCAACACTGTCTTATTAGAGATCCTTTAGCAAACAAAGCATAAATTGACAAACAAGTTGGTTTATAAATAGTTTAGAAAAGTATATCTAAAAAGCCGATGAGATCAATTTGAGGACCACGTAGATAATCCTAAGACTAAAAATTTCTTACTAGCAGTAATTATGGGATTAATAGTTTATTTCAGTATATATAGGCCTTACTCGGCATGTGAGATGTACCACGTTCGATCTCCGGATTAGAAAACATTAGATTACCACAAGAAAAAGCTGCTATTTTCGTCTGAATAGAGTTTAGAGGTTTCATAAACTAACTGGTTAGCAATAAGTTCGTATTAAAGCATGATTATACAAATTCTTTACATAAACAAGCATTTTTAAAATCAACTATCTTAAAATTAGCAGCTATTTTACTTTGTATATTGAATTCACCAGACCTGAAATTGACGCTTGTTGTACATTAGCTAGAAAGTAACATTTCCTTTGTCATTTGGATGTTGGCCTAAACCAGCATGTACTCATTTCAAGCATTCTTTCATCGTTTTTATTATTAGTCATGTCACGTGCTGCACCAGCGGAAATGTATAAAAAAAATACTGCACATTGAATTATAAAGCTATATTATGCAAACAGTTATAACATTTTTACAATGCTTTATTCAATGAAACCAATGAGAAAAGGGATAGAACATTGACTGAAACCTTTGTATTTATTTAATAATGTCAGAATCACTACTTATTATTTAAATGCTTGGGATAAGAAAAAGTTTAAGATATTTTCACGTTTCAGAAAAACTGAATATGATCTACATTGATGAGACAGAACCGGACGAAAATGGTAAGTTATTGCAAACATAATGTTATTAGCTTTCTGCTGGTGTTGGTAATGTCTAGGCTGAAACACATATATTTTAAAATCAAACTTTAAGACCGAATAAATTAAGTTTAAAAAATAGTCAAATATTTTATTAAAGATACTGTGAGTCTTCTGTTATAGAAAGTTCACTTATGCAACTCCTAAACCGTAAAATAGCCTTAGTTTATTTTACTACATGTTTATGAACCAATTGTTAAACCTGTTTCGGAGATTCACGACTCCACTGTGCTTTCTGCAAAATAGTGAAATGAAGAGTAATTATTGAAAATTGTCATTTGACGGTAAGAAGATAAAGAAGTGAAAAAGTACATCATTTTCAACATATTTTCATTGCATTTTTAACAAAGGGTGGGTGAAAAAACAAACAGAAAGAATACCATAAAATTTCAAAATTTTGAATTTATAACTTGTTGATAAATGTTTTTAGAATGGTAATATTTTTTTTCCGCGATAGATCGAGTTTATTATTTATTATAATAATATTATAATTATCTGTTTATTATTTATTATAATAATATTATAATTATCTGTTTATTATTTATTATATATTTATTATCTGTTTTACGTGAATAAGAGATTGGTTATATCTTTCAGAGTCAGAGACGTCTTTTGAAGCTAGGAATATCTCAGTTAAAAAAGAC
>NW_013666368.1:249276-252333 GCF_000517525.1 Limulus polyphemus | reverse complement strand
TAAATTAAAACACCATGTAAAGTGTAAACCATGGTTATAATCTCAGACCCCTATGTACCTGAGAGGTGCAAATGTACCCCAGGCTGGGAATGTCTGGCTTAGAGTGTGATTTCGGAGCTGGTTTCTGTCCTAAGCACTCTACTGGGCGGAGTTTTCTGAGAAAACGTGTCCTTTGGCTCTACGTTGTTTAGAAATCCTGCTACGTGAATGTTCTTTTTCGGAAGGGTTGTTACATATTCTAACAGTACTGGAAATTTGTATTTTACTGTGTATGCCAGTAGTTCTGCATAATCACCGTTGAAAAAGTTAAATGTTGTGGTAATTTTTTTACTTTACTTAAAAAAAAGTTATTCTAAAATTGAAATTAAGAAATTTGGTACTTATTCTTATTCATATTTTTTAAATTGCACGTGCACCTTTTGGTTTATTAGCAGATAAAGAAATATGATAGAAGAGCTTACATAACGTACACTGCACCAGTAGCTAAATTTGTACATCCTAGATAAAGTAAAATCTCTGGAAAATTTAAAATTTTGAGGAAGTGAGTTAAGACGGTCCCCTTAGGTAAACCAGCCACCCCTGTATGTTACCAGTTATGAGGTGCTGTCTTTTAGAGAGAATTATATTTAACTATTTTTCATGTGACTTCAAGTATAAACTTCAAGTATTGGCAGACGGGCGCGAACGTAAACGATCCAAGCGTGACTTAATTTTTTGAAAAGTTTTAATCTTAGGTAAGCACTTTGAGACTTTTATGGTTACAAAGTAGCTATTTCAGAGAATTTAACTTTGTTGAATTCAGAAACAATGAGGAATTATAGACAGATGAATATACTATAAAAGAAATATATTTCAAGTTCACTGATTTCCTATAACATGCGACTGTCTTATGATGAATGGCTTAGGTCGGGGCCGTCTTACCATCCACCAGTACCCACTTTATTTTACGCCATTGTCCTAGATATTGCATAACTTGTACATGACGTACGACTTTCCCGATTTTTGCCGAGAGCATTTAAATGATGATTTAAGTAATTTAAATGCAGTTGCTAAAATGCAGCCTTTATTTTTAAATTGTAGTTAGTATGATTTAGATGAGGTCCATTTTACCCCATTTTGGGCGGCTGCTTCATCCAACGTTATAGGAAAAAGTGCTTTAAGCACAAGAAGTGAAATTTTTTCCATATCTACAACAAGTCTATATTCAAACATTACTGTCTAATTAATTCTATTAAAAAAAGTAGTTTAGTAGTTTTTTCCCGCGAAAGTTTGTACGTGGATTAATCTTAGTTTGTGTTACTAAAGCAGAAGAATTATGGAAAGATTTGGCAAGTATATAAGCTAACAATTCTTACTGCAAATGTGTCCGAAAAAACAATCTAGCGTTTTCATGGCCAACCGTATTTTAATTGTTTTTAATTTGTTTGTCTTGTTTGTAATTAAGCATAAAGCTTCACAATGGGCTATCTGTGCTCTGCCCACCACGGATATTGAAACCAGGATACTAGCGTTGTAAGTCCGCAAACATACCGTTGTACCACTGGGGGGCTTGTTTTTAATGAAAATATCCACCTAACCTAATTTTGTTGAATAATTAAAACTTTCAAACCAAACTTTAAAGTTTGTCTTTTTTTAAAAATAAAAATCACAATATGTCCACCGCGGATCTTATCGTTGTGAGTCCGCTGTCCCAACTTGAAAGTTAAAAGTAATGCATTCTTAGTTAAGTAGAAACAATTCGGATATTTTAAATGTAGTGTCGTGAGCTTACTAATAATCCATTAAAATAGTTGTAATATATATACTATAAACAATTGTAATAAACTATCAATTCCATGCAAAGACAAGCCTATTTGTACCGAAAAAACAAGCAAAGAAGACCAGAAAACATGTCAAAAAAGACATTGGAATGCGTGCTTTCTGTAGCACAGAAATGAAATGCAGGAAAGACAACAACGTGTGATATTTGTTCACTAGCACACTCTAAATAAAGCTAAAATTATAACCACGATCGAAATGTCAATATATGCCATAAACGTGTTAAATTATTTAAAGGTATCAGTTTCTACCAGGAGCATATTTTGAGCAACCTATTTTTTTTTTTAAAGTTACAAGCGTAGCGATGATCTATTTACGATACATAAATAATAATATACGAAATAGTTACAAAACTAACAGAGAAAACAAAACTCGATGGGTACACATATGTGTAGTACAAAACTATATCAATTTGGATGAGTTAGCCGGAAGTTGGAGACCATGAGTAATTTCAACCGTGACAATCTCCAAGTCTCAGTCTGCTGACTCGAGACATACTTTCCTTCCAGTAAACACGGAAAGACGTGTTGTTGACGAACTAATACGAGATGCTGCACGTTTGTTTTATACTTAGTGACTATTACAGCTAGCAGGCTATATATTGCTTCGCCACTTGCCATAAAGTTTTTTTTTTATTTTCTTTCATGTAGCACATTTAAAAATATTTTTTGCAACTGTAGATAAACTAGAAACACAAAAAGACCCATAATATGCTTAATCAAATGAATGTACACAGAAATGTATTTTAAAGATGTCACTTAAAAGCAATTTCGAACATGAGTAAGTACAATTCGGTAACAAAAAAGAGATTTTCCGATTAATACTTCACGTATATATTGAGGTTTATTTGAACAACAAACTTTCAATGGTGGCGTTTCGCGGATGACACCTTTATTAATCCGAGAAACGGTTTCCTTAACCTCCTAAACCATCAGTGGAATTCTCTCAACTTTAATTTGGAAGCTATAAGCAACGGACAGCTTCTGTTTCTGGATGTATTTCTCACGAAATTAGCAGAAATATTTTCCACACAAACGTAAAGAAAGACGACATTTTTTGAGGATAAAAAGGATGTGAAATTACTTGAAAGCTTGTGATTCAGAGAAACCTCAATATATATATATATATGCATTTGAAGTACTGGTTTAAAAAACCTTTTTACCTGAACCCCAATATATATATATATATGTATTTGAAGTACTGGTTTAAAAAACCACGTTTAACCTGAACCTCAATATA
>NW_013666368.1:230382-248427 GCF_000517525.1 Limulus polyphemus | reverse complement strand
TATATATATATATGTATTTGAAGTACTGGTTTCAAAAACATTTTTATCTGAACCCCAATATATATATATATATGTATTTGAAGTACTGGTTTAAAAAAACTTTTAACCTGAACCTCAATATATATATATATATATGTGTGTGTGTGTGTATTTGAAGTACTGGTTTGAGAAAAACTAAAAAAAACAAAACTTTTTATTATCTGAGTATAGCCTCCCAGTATCTCAACGGTAAGCTTGAGAGTTTGGAGCTTGTATGCCTAAAGTTTTGGGCTGGGTCACTGAAGTGGGCATATCGCAGCTAGCCCATTGTGCAGTTTGCGCTTCAATGAAAACAACTACTGCATTATAGAAATATAATTTGATTAGAAGTATGACTGAAAATACTGATGTATATATATATTATTGAAACCAAAGCAATATTCATATTTTTTCTGGGCAGTTAATGAGATTCACATTTATTTAAAGAAACGTGGAGGAATTCAGGTTTGTATTATTTGTTAATATTTCAAATAGCTAAAATTTAACAAAAACCTCCATTTTACATTTCTTACTTGGAATCTATCCCCCATACACAAATAAGTACACCAATCATTTGTATCTGGTAACAAGACACATATCCCCCCCTAGAAATAGATGGTTACTATACTATGCGAAAACAGTAAGATAAAAACCTCCATTTTACATTTCTTACTTGGAATCTATCCCCATACACAAATAAGTACACCAATCATTTGTATCTGGTAACAAGACTCATATCCCCCCCTACAAATAGATGGTTACTATACTATGCGAAAACAGTAAGATAAAGTTTGAAAAAATTAATTTAAAAGTAGCTTTGTGATCATGTTTTTTATTGTATAAAATTCCGGAGCTGGCAAAGATAGGTCACCTTTTCAACAATGATTTGTTAAAAAATCTGTTCTGAGTTTCTAGTCGAGTAATTTCTTGTAATAAAAGTACCAGACGATCGTTTTGTGGTCATACAGGCTACTAACCAAGACAACGATCGTTGTCCAGTCGCCACACACCCTACTCTAAATATCTCATTATATCTTACCTTTTGAACTAAACACGTGGCGGTTGTCTTTTTAGTATATCTTGATATTCCTTTCCGTCAAGTCTTAGATACGTTAATTATTTAAAACATGTATGCATGTAAACAAAAACAAATAGAATACAAAGTCAAAGAATAGAATCAAAGATGAGAATGAACACTTGGGTTTTAATAACCAGTTAGTTACTCCTTTTTTATATTAATAACCACTAGTTAATAATTGCTTTTACTTTAAATAATTCAATTATTAATTAAAACACAGATGATAATTATAACAATGAGTAAGTAATAATATTTCTAACTTGAAAGCATATTAAATATGTCATTATTAATGACTGACGTGGTGTATGTTACACTGCAAAACTAATATGTTTAAATTTTCATATTACATTGTTATTAATTAGATAATTATCATACCAAGAAAAATTATCTAATCTATCTATCCCGCAAGAAAGGAAGAACCGAAGAAAGTAATTATTAATGAATCCATTAAGAATATGAAACCTTTTTTCTTAGGGGTAAATTCGGAACAGTTTACAAATGCAAAGAGAAGGCAACAGGTCGTGTCCTGGCGGCAAAATTTATAATGACTAGCAGAGCCGATGACAGGAAAGACGTAGAGAGGGAGGTGGAAATCATGAGGATTTTACAACACCCTCGACTTCTCCAGCTTTACGATGCTTATGACGATGGAAAAAAACAGATGTGTTTAGTATTGGAGTTGTAAGTTACAGCCTTAACTTGTATGATGTATTGTTCTTTAAGTGAAAGATTATGATCAAACGAATCTGAGGAACTAATAATTACCAGAGTTGCTCGTACGAACACTATTAAAAAAGGAATAAAAATGACCTTAGGTCTTCGAACGTTTCCTAGTTCTATTGTCTTAAAATGGTTTTAGATTGCGCGTTATTATGATACTTTCAGGTCCTTTAAAGTATAAAACTTAAATACAAACTTAAGAATAAAAATGGTTGTTAAAACAAATAACTGCAGGTCCAACGTAATAAGGGTTCTTTAGTATAGGTTCTTACACCATACATGATACTTAATTTTGCATAATTAATAAAAATCTCTTTGATTTTTTTTACTTCCACGTTGTTAATCTGCATACTTTGTAATGGCTATGGAATCCTATTTGTTTTTTGTTTTTTTAATTATAAAGAAATGTAAACAAATTAAAGTAAAATTACACTCGATCGTTCTACTGGATTTGCCTCCCATCCATCAATTACTCTACAAGGATATTTGCTTAAATTAAACTTTTACTTTGAAGATAAAAAAAAGGAACGTATTTGGCATGCGTTACACATAAAAATATCGCTCCAGCAAGAAATGTCAGGATCAGAATAGAAAAAAAAAAGTTTTATCTATGTATCTAAGGTTACGTAACATGCATGCATATATCTGTTCGTTTTTCTGTTAAGTGATTCTATAAATGTAATCAAGTGAACTTAAATATTATACCTTGCTTTTCCGAGGCTTAGCATCGAAAGACTTGTTCAAAAACACAGTTGCAGTTGTAATATTATATACTATGAGATCCAACTAAGTCTTTACAAGTTCGGTTTAATATTAAGCAAAGTGTGAATAGAAGTGAAAGTGTTTTAAAATTGGACTGATCACTTTCTATCTTGCGTCAACCCAAGTTTGTTAAAATAATGCATGTTTGGTACGCTGCCAAAATGGTTTGAATTGCATGACTCGTGTCTCATTTTTTGTTTTTAGGGCAGCTAAATAAAGTGAGAAAATGAACAAGACGACAATTTCTGTTGGGAAGGGGAGGAACTTTGACATTACAAAATAAAAATAAGGTTTTGGAAATGATGCGAAACACGAAGAGCCCAAATCGTGTTGCTCTTTTTTTTTCTTCTTTGTATGAAACATTATCTATGTAGCTTAGAATAATCATTTTAGAATCGAACATTTAGAAAAATAATGCTAACGAGCTTGTTTTTTTACGCGAACCACTAGAATTTTAGCTACTAAAAAAAACTCGTAAAATAAATTACGCTTTCATTACTGGCTAAATATAGCCTAACTAGTTTTGTCAAATGACTAGTTCGATGTAATTCTAGAAGTACAATAGGAAAATGTTACTCGAATCATCATTATTTCTGTCGCTGTTTATAGCACGCGCGCGCACACACACATGTATATGTAAGTATATACACTGGCTGGTCACTTTATTAGGACCTATACCTAATAACAAGCTGGAACATATTTTGCCCTAATTACAACCGTGAGAGGACGTGCCACAGAATTCACAAAGTTTTGGAAGGTGTTCCGAGGGATTTTTCCTCATTTAATCGAGCAGAAGATCGTTATAAGTTCATCCCACAGATGCTCAATTGAATTAAGGTACTGATGGCAATATGAGATGCCTAACGTTTCCGTTATGTTCCTCAAACAGTACACTCACAATTTGGGGATGGTGGATGGGAACATTGTCGTCTTGGAAGCAGCAGTCCCTAATATGTTACATACGAATCATATCAGAATGGATAGATCTAAAATTATGTTGAGGTATGCTGTGCCATTCATTCTTTTTTCTAAAGGGACCAAGAGGACCAGGATATGACAGGAAAAGATGTCCTAAACCATAACTTCACCACCAGATGCATGAACAGTTAGGACCACACGTAAGGTATGGAGTGATTCACGTGGTGGCTTTCTCGAAATCTATCTTCTTACATTGGACAGTCCTCATTAGTTCAATGTCTGCTCTTCTTACATCATTCGAAGCGTTTTTTTTTCTCTTGTTGCAACGTGTTTCGACAGGTATGATTGGAGATGTACATGGAATGTCCCGCACTGAATGTTTCTCAGTTGGTGTATTGCTTGATGACAGTTGGACTTTACCACTGTATAACCACCCTGTTCTTCTTTCTGTCATTTCATGTTTGTGGCCACAATCCCCATCGCAGCAAACATTTTATTTACCTTTTGCATAGTTAAACTCGACTGACTGACGTCTTTGAGTAGCCTACCAACGACACTATCCTAACCACACTATGGCACTAACTAAATGCGCACTCTTTTGAATGCTACAATATCCTTGCCTTCCCACAGAGCTGTTAAGCTGATTGCAAATGTACTTGTATTAGTCATTTAGAGTGCTACAGGGATCACCTGACACATCAGGTGATCAACCAAAATTGCATCTAAAGTTCAGGTGAGGTCCAAGCCTGAAAGGTTACATAGGTCCTAATAGAGTGGTCAGTCAGTGTATATACCCATGGATCACCATATGAATGATGTTATTTACTAACGTTTGAATAATATTTTTCTCTTACAGAATCGAAGGCGGAGAGCTTTTTGAACGTGTAATTGATGACGACTTTGTTCTAACGGAGAAAGCATGCTCCATCTTTATGAGACAGATATGTGAAGGAGTGGAATATATGCATTCTCAAAACATTCTTCATTTGGATATGAAGGTACTTAATGATTTATAGAAATCTTAAAGTTTCTTTCTGTATTAGTTCTCGAGCTTTTAATTTTAATTCACAGTATAACGGTACATGTTTGATGGTGTACGAAGCTTTGGGATAGGTAAGTCAGAAAAATGGAAACCCTTTACGATTCGATAATCGACAGTCTTGTTCCGTTCTTTTGTTTACATCTTCAATTGTGAAAATGTAAAGAAGATAATAGAATATTAACTTCGATTCTTGAATACAAGGTAGACCAAAACGTTTACATCTAGTTTAGTTTGATTTATTTTATTCGAATATACGCGAGTGAATTTTAACGCACGAATGGAAAACTTGTTATGATAAAGTTTTACCTAGTGGTCATTGCTGCCATACAAATAATGAGATAAAAGTTTTACCAATGAACATTGCTCCCATACAAACAACGACATAAAAAGCTTTATCTAATGGACATTGCTGCCTTTTACAAGCAATGACATAAAAAAGTTTTACCTAATGGACATTGTTGCCATACAAACAATGACATAACCATAACAAATATAATTTTGAACTAATGTTTTGTTATTGTAAGAGTATATCTTTGAATATACAGTTATTATTCTCACATGTATTTACATTGTATCATGATCTCGTAACGATGACAAAGCCCAATCAAAATCTCTCATTGTATTAAAACACTCTATTTTGGAATGAGTTGTTACTACAACGATACGAATACGTACTCGCACACTACTATATTCATTATTTATTACACGTTCCATAAAATGAACTTTCATCTGTCATATGAAGGACGAAAGTTTCTAAAACTCTTGTTTTTTTACTCGCTTTTCAAAGAGGTGATGCAGAAGAAAACTTTTTTTTTTATTCTCAGCTCTTCGTTTGTGATTTTCTTTACAGATAAAGAAGCTGCTTAACATTCACTTGCAAACTTGTTTCCGTTTCTTTACAGATAAAAAGCTGCATAACATTCACCTGCGAAATTGTTTCCGTTTCTTTACAGTTTTATAAGCTGCTTAACATTCACTTGCAAACTTGTTTCCGTTTCTTTACAGATAAGAAGCTGCTTAACATTCACTTGCAAAATTGTTTCCGTTTCTTTACAGTTTTATAAGCTGCTTAACATTTACTTGCAAAATTGTTTCCGTTTCTTTACAGATAAAGAAGCTGCTTAACATTCATTTGCAAAATTATTTCCGTTTCTTTACAGATAAAGAAGCTGCTTAACATTCATTTGCAAAATTATTTCCGTTTCTTTACATATAAAGAATCCGCTTAACATTCACTTGCCTTTTATTTGAATATTTTTATTATGGTTTTTGAAAAGTAGCTGATATCTATTTTAGACAGTAGTGGTGTATTTGTGCTCTGCTGTCCATATGCTTAAACTTGTCTTAACGAATATATCTAGCCTATCCTCTGTACTTCACCTTTTGAATATACTTAAATAAGAGTACTGCTCCCAGAAAGGTGAGCCATTTACCTTTTTTATCATTAATCCGGAATTTCACTCATGACGGTATAAATCGCTTTAGTCAATTCTACAGTGTAACATTAAGCTCTACTGTATTAAGTTCCACCATCATGCTACCTAAATAAGTTTTGAAAGGTCACGTGCATTGTCACGTTAAAATAGTCTACGGAAAGTGCAAACAATCGGCGATTTGACCGTTAACTCTATCCAAGGCCCGGCATGGTCAGGTAGTTGGGGTGCTCGACTCGCAATCTGCGGGTCGCGGGTTCGAATCCCCGTCCCACCAAACATGCTCACCCTTTCAGCCGTGGGGGCGTTATAATGTGACGGCCAATCCCACTATTCGTTGGTAAAAAGAGTAGCCCAAGAGTTGGCGGTGGGTGGTGATGACTAGCTGCCTTCCCTCTAGTCTTACACTGCTAAATTAGGGACGGCTAACGCAGATAGCCCTCGTGTAGCTTTACGCGAAATTCACAAACAAACAAACAAATTCTATCCAAACACTATTCAAGAAGACACGTGCACGTAGGCCGTTTATGTAGCAAAATAGTTATAAGTGAAATTCATAAGACTGTTGTATTTATTTATTACAGTCAATTTGATACTATTATTATGTGTTAGAAGCATTCCTGAACCTTGATATATCACTTAATATTTTGGTTATGTTATAGTCTGTCGAGTGTATTTTATCAGCTCTTTATAATTTATTTATGCTTCCAGTTGTTTAGCGGTAATTTATGGGGGGTTATAACAATAAAACGCAGGTTTCGATACGTGTGGTGGGCACTGCCCGGATAGCCCATTGCGTAGCTTTGTTCTTAACTTCAAACAAACGAACAAATCGTTTATTTATAATTTTTTAACAATTCTAGATATTAAAACATTGATATGTAACAATTAGTAGATATTGAAAAATGTTATGTAACAATTTTTAGATAAGAGGAAATTGATGTGTAACAATTTTTAGATATTAGAAAATTGATGTGTAACAATTTTTAGATATTAGGAAATTGATGTGTAACAATTTTATATATTAAGAAATTGATGTGTAACAAAATTTTAGATATTAGGAAATTGATGTGTAACAATTTTTAGATATTAGGAAATTGATGTGTAACAATTTTTAGATATTAGGAAATTGATGTGTAACAATTTTATATATTAAGAAATTGATGTGTAACAAAATTTTAGATATTAGGAAATTGATGTGTAACAATTTTTAGATATTAGAAAATTGATGTGTAACAATTTTTAGATATTAGGAAATTGATGTGTAACAATTTTATATATTAAGAAATTGATGTGTAACAAATTTTAGATATTAAGAAATTGATGTGTAAGACAACAATTTTTAAAGTTTTACGAATTTGTTCCAGCCTGAAAATGTGCTTTGCGTAACGAAGACCGGAAACAGAATTAAATTAATAGATTTTGGATTCGCCCGGAAATATGAACCAAACAAAAAGATGCAAGTTTTGTTTGGGACTCCCGAATTCGTTGCCCCAGAAGTTGTGAACTTCGAGCGAATTTCTTATGGAACAGATATGTGGAGTGTAGGCGTCATCTGTTACGTACTGTAAGTATTTATTTATCCCGATACTTAAAAACTATGGACACGCCAATTTAAAACTGGGTTAAAACACAAAGCTAAAAAACAAAAACAAGATCCAAACGTTTTGCAGCAGCTGTCGTATCCTTCAGTGACATGCCATTAGTGTTGACTGTAGAACTTCTATATCAGCCAATAAAGAGCCTCTTTCACTCAATAGGGTGCGCACTCTTTCAGTGTCAAGTACTTGATAAAAATTTTGTAATCCCGTTTGCACTGTTTGTAAAGGGGGGAAAAAGGACAGAAATTAATTCCAAACCGAAAATTAACGTAAGTTATTTCTTGTTAAAGATTCTTATGATACATAAAATACAATTTGTGAGATCGCTTTGAAATATGAAAGGACCAGATTTCAGTTAAAAACTACAAAATATCACAAAATTGCACCCATTGCAGTGTCGCTAAAAGATGTCATGGAGAAACTGTCTAAATCAATGAAATTAAGCGCTGTGGATCCTAGAAGGACTATTTTACTAAAGCCCGTTCGTTAACAACGGAATAGGCCCGGCATGGCCAGGTGGTTAAAGCGCTCGACTCGCAATCTGAGGGTCGCGGGTTCGAATCCTCGTTACACCAAACATGCTCGCCCTTTCAGCCGTGGGGACGTTATAATTTCACGGTCAATCCCACTATTCGTTGGTAAAAGAGTAGCCCAAGAGTTGGCGGTGGGTGGTGATGACTAGCTGCCTTCCCTCTAATCTTACACTGCTAAATTAGGGACGGCTAGCGCAGATAGCCCTCGTGTATCTTTGCGCGAAATTCAAAAACAAACAAACAACGGAATATCGCCTTCTTCTTGTACGAAAGGCTTCAAAATGAGCTTAACGAAAAATGTAAAAAACAGATTTCTATACGGTATGTGTATGGAATAATTTAGTTTTATCTAACTCTTTACCTCTAGGGAACGCTCTAAGAAGAAATGTGTAAGATGGATATCTTTAAGGATAATCTATGTTACGTGAATATGATGACCGAAGTTAGTTGCAGTAGTCTATATATGTGTATATATCTAAAAAGACATCATATTGAAATACACGTTACCAACTTACATCCTTTAATATCAGAAGATTCGAGCAGTTTTACACATTTCGGGATGTCCGTATAGTAATGGAACCTGTTTATTTTTGGAAAACCGTATTATTACAAGAAAAAATAAAGAGAGACGAACCTCACAACACGTTTATCTTCACAAAAAGTGGAGAAACTTCTGTAAATTACTTTTCCAAAGTCTTTTTAATGTTTATTCAGTATATACATGAAAACCTATTGCTATACAGATAACCGTATTATGACAAGGCACTCATTTTTTGTTCTACATAACAATCTTATCAAATTATCAGAATGATTAGACTTAACTGAAAAAGAGCCTAGAATGAGAACAAAGCTATAAAAGTTGAAGAATTAAGTACGGTACAATGGTTAATATGACGATTGTGGAGCTAAAATTCCGTGATTATTCGCGTCTCGTCACCATCCTCACTCTTCTACAAACAGCCATTCTTCCTTTGGAGCCGTGGATATTTTTTTTTTTAGTGCAAAGCCCTCTGTTCATCGCGGGGAATCGAAACCCAGATTTTTACCGTTGCAAGGCCATAAACTTACCGCTGATACACAGCTCAAATCCCACTACTCTGTCAGACAAGTGTAGCACATGAGTGGGCGATGGGTGATGTTGACTAGCTGCCTTCTCTCTTGTCTATCACTTCAAAATTAGGGACAGCTAGCGAAGGTAGCCGTTCTATAGTTTTGCGCGAAATACAACAAACAAACAGAACATATTTAGAAAAATTAAATTAAGGGTAGACTATCGTTCTTTGAAACCAGGAATATTATAAGTAATATAAAAGCAAAATATTTTATATATTTGTTATTTTATAATATTTAAAAAAAATATTTCTAAAATAATTATCGAATATGTTATGATATTTCAATTAGAAGTATCAAAACCATCAACATTTTTTTTTTAAACCTTTGGAATCCGGTAGAGTTAAACATTCTTCTGAGGTTTTAAGAGAGTAAGCGTTTTTCACGTATTATAACATAATTCTATTAGGAAAGAAAATTACTGTCAATTGTTCCCATGTCAACACAGTAACGTGCTAAATTACTACAGTTATCAGGCACTTTGCTTTGAAAAATGTTTACTCGTTGTTAATTCAAAATAATTTTTTACAATATTAATTTCAAACTTTGTGTGACATAAAATGCGATAGTAAACTGGTTACGAACTAATTTGGAAGTATTGGCGAGTAGAAGTTGTCAAACCTACTTCGACATCTCTAATGCAGTGTACCGTTTTTCAAGGAATGTTTCTTCATAAACACATTACCATCACATAGTTCTCAGGTAAGTCAGCGGTAAGCTTATGGACTTACAACGCTAAAATCCGAAGTTCGATTTCCTGCGGTGGACAGAACGGGGATAGCCACTATGTAGATTTGCGCTAAAAACAACAACAAACACATAATTGTACTGTTAACTATGTTTTCTTTTTTCAGCCTGTTAGGATAATCATTGTAATGTTAAGTTTGTCTTTTTCTTCTTTCAGCCTATAAGGATAATCATTGTAATATTCAGTTTGTTTTTCTTCTTTCAGCCTATCATGATAATCATTATAATGTTAAGTTTTTTGTTTTTTTCTTTCAGCCTATCATGATTATCATTGTAATGTTAAGTTTGTTTTTCTTCTTTCAGCCTATCAGGATAATCATTGTAATGTTAAGTTCGTTTTTCTTCTTTCATCCTATCAGGATAATCATTGTAATGTTAAGTTTTTTTTTCTTTCAGCCTATCACGATTATCATTGTAATGTTAAGTTTGTTTTTCTTCTTTCAGCCTATCATGATTATCATTGTAATGTTAAGTTTGTTTTCTTCTTTCATCCTATCATGATTATCATTGTAATGTTAAGTTTGTTTTTCTTCTTTCAGCCTATTAGGATTATCATTGTAATGTTAAGTTTGTTTTTCTTCTTTCAGCCTATCATGATTATCATTGTAATGTTAAGTTTGTTTTTCTTCTTTCAGCCTATCAGGATTATCACCTTTCATGGGAGATAGTGACCTCGAGACCATGGCAAATGTCACAAAAGCAGATTATGACTTCGAAGACGAATCGTTTGAGCAAATATCAGATGAAGCCAAAGATTTCATTTCAAAACTTCTTCTGAAGGAAAGGAAGTGAGTAACGTCTTGGAAAACAAATCATCAGTTTAAACTCTATGTAGGCGTTCCATTTACTTTTGTTTTATCAAATGTTTATAGTTGTACTTCTATTCTTATTGACGTTATACCTCTATGATCAGTATAAATATGTAACTAGAAATTATTGAATTAAAATGAAATGAATGACTAAAGTTTTCACAGTATAATGCCGGGAAATGCAGGAACGAAAACACTGAAGAAAATCAATTATATAAAGCAGCTAATGCTAAGGTTTAGGAATATTTGTTTTTGCATTAAAAATGTCGGTATGTTACACATATAAATCAAATTCTCGAATCCTCAATATAATATTTTTGACGCTATTGGAAAGTACATTCCTTTATATTTACATGTGATGCCAAAACTGTAAAATTTAAACAGAGGTATACAGAGTGTTTCAAAAGTAAGGGTTCTAAAACATGTATAAAAGAAATGTATTTTCTGGCAGCATTCTCTACATACAACACGCTATAAACATAAACTACAATGCGAATCGAATAGGTCATTTCAAAAGACGCTTATTTCATCGTGGAGAATGCTTCTGTACTGAATAAAACAACAACAAAACCAAAACCTTTATCATGTTTATTGGGTCATCCTGTATGCATAAAACACTAAGTCTTTAGTTATGTTATCGTTCAAAACAAAGTTCTTTTACTCTAGGTACGAACCTTTAATGTAATATAACATCAAATACAAAGATAATTGGGTGATTTATTTCAAATGTTTTTTGTTATAGAATTTCATAATACTTTGCAACATTGAGTCAAGTCTGAAATTTTCTCAGCATTCACATGAAGTTTTTGAAAATTACTAATACCCTTTTTTTTATAGCTAAGTTGAGTAATATTAATGTTTATGCAACTTTTGGCAAGAATTGTACCTTTAAAATATCACAAAAACTCAGAAAATAATTTATTTCCGAAAAAGATGAAAACTACGAAGATCTTTCTTATGTAAGTAGAAAGATCCTGTGAGAATTACAAAGAATAAAGTTAAAAAGGCTAAGAACAGGATGTGATAGAAAAAAAGGTTAAAAAGGTTTAGCAGATTTACTTGTCTCAATAAGATGTATATATATTTTTTTTTAAAAAGTGTATTTTAATTTTACTTTTGTGTATGTTGTCCCTCTCTTGAACGTTGGATTAACAACCTGTATATCTTACAGGGACAGAATGACAGCCAGCGACTGCCTGAAACATCAATGGCTGAGGGTAGGTTCAATGACACCATCAGTCTACACCAATATGAATCAGAGCCCGTTCCAGGTCGGTCGGTTATGGGTTTTTTTATCAGTTCCTCGTCTCATGAGAATGAGATCTGCATCTTCCCTTCTAGCTTGGATCATCCAGCTCGTTCTCAAGATCCCATAGCCTACTAGAACTGGCCATTGTAGTTTAGTAGTATCATCAAAAGTAGTGGTCATTAAAAAGTTTACGTAGCTAACTCTGTAGATAAATTCTCGACCTGAAGCTAGAACTGACCTTTAGAATTTAATAGCTGTTCTGAAAATACCCAGATTTAACCCTTAAAAGGCCAGAAGAAGTAATAAACTTTAAAATGTGTAGTAGGCATTCCCTTGCAAGTCTAAAAAGGTGCAAAAATGACCAATAGATTTCCATTAGTCTTTTGGTAACCTGTTAACTTTACTTGTAATAGTTCATTGAAAACATTAATGCCCATAGAATAATTATGTTTGAAAAAACAACAACACAGATGACCATCGTGATATGTTGGTCAGTAATCCTGCATAATGTACCATTAACATTCTTAGAATATGTAGATTTTACTAGTGGAAAACAAACAAGCGCTTTTCTAACTATTATTCTTAGGTCATATCAACAGTCGACGACTTATGCATCGACTAATGCACACTGTAGGTTTCTAAATAAAATACGCAAATGTTCATATTTTAACTGTAGATCACGTATCGCCAAGATTTGCCAGTAACGGAAGCATTAATGATACTAACAATAATAATAATAGAATTACCCAGTAGGTACTTGGTTAAATTTACCCCAAAAAGGGGAAAATCAACGTGGTATGATGTTAACTTGGTCTATCATAGATTATCTTTAGAATGTCATTTTCAGTATATTGAAATTTAAGTTAGAAGTCTTTGATATAATTTAATTTCATTTATCTTGATGCTGTATCTAGAAGCTTTCTTTAATGCAGTTGACACTTTAGTCAAGCAAATCTCAGATTTGTTCTATGAGTTTATGCTCTGGACTTTGTGACAGCAATTCGATTCGCTAGAGGTCTTCTGAGCTTTCTTTCTTTGCCAAATAAGCTTGGAATATCTTGAAAGTGTGTTTCGGGTCATTATATTCTTGAAATACAAAATTATGCCCAATCAGATTCATTCCAGGAGGGTATAGCGCGATGGAGTAATACACTGTTGTATTTATGTTGATCTATAATTCAGTTAGATCTGTGAAGATGGCCAACTCCATTCGCTGATATTGCGCCCCAAACCACCACAAAGCCGCCTGCATGTTTGACTTTGTTTTTTGGCACAAAGCCCTCCTTCTGCAACTTTTCATCAACTCCACAGTGAACGTATTCACACCAGTTTTAACTAAACAGTTCATATTTAAACTCGTCTGTCCAAAGCACCTTGAGTCAGTTTTTTTATAAATCAGGATCAGAATATATGTTCTTTCGCAAAAGTTTAGTCTTTTTGTTATATTCTCTTCGCGCAGTAAAGGCTTTCTTGGTTCTACTCTTTCCAAAAAGCCACGTTTCTCCAGCGATCTTGAGATTGTACTTCTTGAGCCTTATATATATGTATTTATCACTTGTTAATGCAAGGCTTTTTGCAGCATTCCTTCGGTTTTACTAGGAAATCATTTTTAAACATATAAAATCTCTTTCATTGAGCTTTTATTCGGTTCTCTGACCTGTATGATGTTATAGGACTGTTTTTGTTTCTCATTTGTACTTGTCCAATGTATACTTTACTGTTCTTGTTGAACAAGAGAGCTATTTTGTAATTTTTCTTAAACTCCGACCAGCATCATTTAAAAATTTAACTCTGAATTTGTCAAAGGATTTTAGTTATTTCTGTAATGGCATATGAATGACAACAGCACCCTATATTAGCTCTACTGGACGATGTCCTTGAAAAAAAGCAAACATTGCTTTATATACTTACATGTATCTACATTAAAAACTCAGAATGGGAAAATTTCACATTTTTGTCAGTGGTTATTGGAACATAAACTAAAGATAATCACGTGTGATAATGTTGCCACGCCTTGTATTCAAATTAGACATCTTGAACGACTTTTGAAGAATCTACAGCGCTTAATTATTTGTGGCTGTGTGTTGACTTTCTGTTTAAATTATAAAGTAAATTTATGTGTAGCGTATTAAAGTCAGGGATAAAGTAAGAAAATCAATAATCTACCCATTATGATGGTTTTTGCAACATTTGAAACTACAATTGTTTTATTTTATTGGCACAACAAATCAAAACTACAGAAGCAATCGGGTGTTCTAATAAATTTGAACACCACTATATTTACAGGTTTGATCTGCTGAAACACATTGGCGTATTTTCAATTTATAACTTATCATTTCTTCAGAGAGAATCATCGTTATTTTACCTTTACAGTAAAGCCTGAACGAAGAAAACATTTTGCAAGCAAAATTGAATATCAGGACAGCATATTCAGAACTAGGAAATACTACAACGAACTTAATATTATCACGTGGTCAATACGGGGTTTATTTTCAGCATATACTGTATCTTAACCACGTGGAAACCATTTCTAAACACATGGCCGAGACGTTTTGCTTTTGTTTGTTTATCGTTCATTGAGTTTGAGTTCGAACACAGAAAGGTAACACAACGCTATGTTAAACAGTGGATAGAACACTATATATCGGGCTCCTATTATTGGATAAATTCCCCAAATATTATATATAAAACAGATTACAGGTGGTTTCAAGTTTAAGATTAGCCTCAACTGCTATCGTGAAGAAAAACTCCACATCTATCTATGACTAAACTTTAAACTTTCTTTGGTTTCATAATACCTTTTTGTTTGTTTAATATTAGTTTTCATGCAACCAATGATAAAAGCGTTCTTTTTTTGTTAAGGCGTTATCGCCTCGATTACTAAAAATTGGTGAAACACTAAATATATCGTACATTATTGAGATGGTGATCTTTATTTAAACTGATGCTTCTAAACGTTTAAATAACACGTAATTGTTACAAGTTCAGCGTTATATTTCCATAGTTCACAAAGCTTGAACCATTAACATTGGCCTTGGATGTCCCTCGCGTGTTTGGGAAAGTCGCCTATCATAACTTAGAAATTTTGAATGAAACAAAGTAAAAATTAAAGAATTTTCTGAGTTAATCTGGGATTATCAGGAACAGTAACACTATATATTGGTTTTGAGACTTTTATAATCTCGAACAGTGACTATTCGCATATGTAGAACTGATGCACCTGATAAAATTTCAAACCCAGCGAACATTTTGACTGAATACTATAGTTCCTGGTTATCTTGTAGATATATACTAAGTTCCATGTGACATGACTGTTTGCTATTTGCACTTGTGACTTAGAGTATAGTATCAAATGAAAAGGTAATTGTAAGTGTAAACAAATTCTTTTGCATAATAACATCTTATTATTAATTCGAAAGGTGAAGGATACAAATGTGATATACCCGTTAAAATACAAGGGTTGATACGGCTATTTCTTACAGTTGTCCATGTATAGATAATGATAAGGGTAAGAGATGTATATTTAAAAATTGTAGAATGGTATAAAAACTGTACGTAGAATATCTGTTCATTGTTTCTTTTAGAAAGATAAAAAGAAGGATGAAACACACTTGGATAAAACGAGATTGAAGAGGTTTGTGATTCGTCGAAGATGGCATGTAAGTCTTCATCTTGCCTTCCCGATTACATTAGATTGAGAAAAGACATTTTCATTATTTGATGGAGCACAATAAATTACCAGTAGATAGGAATTACTATCACATTTTGTATCAAAACATTCAGGTTCAAAGCTAATTACTTACATTCACTTTGCACAATATTACGCTTTTAAATTAGTTATTTCAATAAAGTAAATGACTATATGATCCATAATCACACATCTTGAAGATTGTAAGTATCAGTAAAGAATAACTATTATTCTGTCGTACATCTTGAGGAATGTAAATATCATAGTAATGAATAATTTTGTGTATTTTTTATTCTGTCGTACATCTTGAGGAATGTAAATATCATAGTAATGAATAATTTTGTGTATTTTTTATTATGTCGTACATCTAAAGGAATGTAAATATCATTGCAATGAATGACATTATATATCTTTTTATTCTGTCGTACATCTAGAGGAATGTAAATATCACAGTAATGAATCACTTTATGTATCTTTTTATTCTGTCGTACATCTAGAGGAATGTAAATATCATTGCAATGAATGACTTTATGTATCTTTTTATTTTGTCGTACATCTAGAGGAATGTAAATATCACAGTAATGAATCACTTTATGTATCTTTTTATTCTGTTGTACATCTAGAGGAATGTAAATATCACAGTAATGAATCACTTTATGTATCTTTTTGTCTCCCCTTCCCTCATTTAAATATTGTTATATCAATTTAAACTTGACGAAAGGTAATCCTTAGTGTTCAAAGTGGAATAGTATTTAACTACAGCATTTACAAATTGATATTAGAGTTTAAAGATTATGTTCTAATTAAATGTTAATATAGAAAGAATTAATCAGCTGTTGTTGATTATGTAGTGGGGTGGGTGGAGTGCAATCGTTTGCTGTCTGTTTGAAAAGTTTTTCTAGATAATCACGCTATTATATCATTCTACTTATAATTATATAAGAACTTTTTTCTCTGGATAATTTCATTTCCTTTACTTTTTTTGTATATTTTCATTACACAGAAAGCTGTAAATGCGTTTTTGGCCTTGAAGAGAATGGGAGCGGTCATTAGCCTGTAACTTAATCAGGATTTGGTTGTTTGTAGGTATGTCTTTTTAAAGGATAAGTTCAAAGAACGTTAAATCAGAAATGTATATATGTTATAGGTTCATAATTCTGACAAGAATAAAAGAAATAAGACGGACAGCTGCTAGAAAGAGTCTTAATCTTGTGAAGATTGCTTTAATAAAACATTTTCGTGGTTAGCTTGTGTAACAGGTTTATACGGCGATAAGAGAAAGAAATCAAACATTAATTTGTACCCATTTGGCTTATGTTATTACTGATTTGTTCGGACTTACAACGCTAAAATCAGGGGTCCGATTCACCTCGGTGGACACAGCAGATAGCCCGATGTGGCTTTGCTAGGAGAAAATACACACAAAAACAAGATATATACACACACACATAGAATTTCAAGGAAAAACTTCTAAGAAGCTAAAATAAATGAAATACTAATCAATCGAATTGAAACTTTGATTAAACTACTAATTAGCTTCCCCAATAGTTCAACGGTAGGTTTTCGGTTTTCTGAAGCTAAAAATCTGGATTTCGATTGTGTAGCTTTGCGCTTAACAATTAACAAACTACCAAATATATTATTTCTAAATACCACCTGGTTTGTACAGAAGGCTGTGTACAAAAAGTGGTCTTTGCTCTCAATATCTATCTCAGAGGTCGGCAACCCGCGTAATTTCATGTGGCTCTTTATAAATACTCCCCCAAAAGTAAAAAGTGTAAATTCACGATTTTAAGAATAAAAAAAATAGAGATTCAATCAAGCATACAGACAGAGTGATTTGCCGTATTTTTTATACTTTTTTCTTATTTTTTCAAATAAAAAAAAACACGACACAGTTGCACTTCACATTCGTTTCCATTTTACATTTAAATTTCAAAGCCTTTATTGCCAACACCAACAATCGTCAACCAATTAGAATTTCAATGTGAAATGTAAGCGGATGTGCCGAGGCCTCATTAGGCTGTTGGAAGTTCAACGTAACGTTAGGCAGGCGGTTAGAGCATGTTGAGGCTCTCGAAATGTTTTGGTCTTAGAGAACGCCCCCCAGTGGCACAGCGGTATGTCTGCGGAATTACAACGCTATAAACCGGGTTTTGATACCCGTGGTGGGCAGATAACAGATAGAGTGATCTGCCATATTTTTGTAACTTTTTTCTTATTTAAAAAACAAAAAAAAACGATACAGTTGCACCTCACACTCGCTTCCATTTTACATTTAAATTTCAAAGCCTTTATTGCCAACACCAACAATCGTCAACCAATTAGAATTTCAAT
>NW_013666368.1:224710-229495 GCF_000517525.1 Limulus polyphemus | reverse complement strand
CAAAACAGCAATTAGAACTCAGAACTATGAAACTAATGTATATAATGAGCGAACTGAAGACTTGACGACTTTTCAGACACTATTGGTATATGTATAGTTCCAGGGCCTATCGCATATTCGTAGACAGAGTGTTATTGTTTGTTTGTTTGTTTTTGAATTTCGCGCAAAGCTACACCAGGGCTATCTGTGTTAGCCGTCCCTAATTTAGTAGTGTAAGACTAGAGGGAAGGCAGCTAGTCATCACCACCCACAGCCAACTCTTGGGCTACTCTTTTACCAACGAATAGTGGGATTGACCGTCCCATTATAACGCTCCCACGGCTGAAAGGGCGAGCATGTTTGGTGTGACAGGGATTCGAACCCACTACCCGCAGATTGCGAGTCGAGCCTGGCCATGCCACAGTGTTATTAATGCCTGCTAGAAATGAACGAGCAAAGTAAGTGTTGAGAAAAAAGTGTGAATTGTTATAATTTTCTACTACTAAACCGGGTCTCAACATTGGAAATTTATATAGACATGGATTACTTGTTTGTAAAAAAATGGTTTAAATGGGCTCTTTGTTAGTTAATTTGATTTTTACTAACTCAGACTACCCATTAAGGAAGCAAAAAATGTAAAAAGGAAAATGTTTCCCTTCCGTCTTTGTTTTGTTGTTAAATCCCTAATGACCTCATTGCTAATTGCATAACGTGCTTTGTGGAAGGTTATTCTTGACTCATTTAATTGATTAGGTACTAAATTTAAAGCCACAAGTCTATTAAAAGTGAAAATTTGCCCTATTTCAGGGTGTATTTTATCCCCGTTTTCGGGGAAAATTCTAAAGCATAAATAGCCCATGCACACTGTCGAACAGATTCCAGTTATCATACAAAAAAATTATGGTAATCCAGTCTGCCAACCCTGAGTTATGGATGCTAACACACAGACACGTACATGATGGATCATCTTTGTAGAAAGGTGAAAGAATTGGTCCAAATTGGTCGGTTGTTATTTGAGTTGATTACTTTTACAAACATGAGAAAAATGGTCTAAGTTTTTTGTTTGTTATTTGATTTTCATGGCCAGGTGGTTAAAGCGCTCGACTTTACAATCTGAGGACCGTGGGTTCGAATCCCCGTGTCAAGAGAAACCCAAGAGTTGGCGATGGGTGGTGATCACTAGCCTTTCCTCTAGTCATTCACTCATAAATTAGGAACGGCTAGCGCAGATAGCCCTCGTGTAGCTTTGCGCGAAATTTGAAACAAACCAAACATTTAATTTGATTTTTATACAGAAATGACAAAATAGTCTAAATTGATTGGTTATTATTTGATTTGATTTTTTTGACAGACATGATAAAATTGCCTAAATTGGTTGTTTGTTATTTGATTTGATTGTTTACAGGCGTGATGAAAATGGCATAAATTGGTTGTTTGATTGAGGTTTTTTACAGATGTGATAAAGATAACCTACTTGTTCGTAATTAAGCACAAAGCTACACAATCAGCTATCTGTGCTCTGCCCACCACGGGTATCGAAACCCGATTTTTAGCGTTGTAAGTCTGCAGACATGCCGTTGTGCCGCTGGGGGGGAATTTTTTTAAAATCTAAATTGACTGTTTGTTATTCATTTGATTTTTTTATAGACATGATAAAGTGATCTAAATTGATTGGTTGTCATTTGATTTGGTTTCTTTTACAAATAGTTGTTATTTGATTTTTTACAGATAGAAACACAGTTCAAAAAGATACTAACTCCATACACATACTCACGCTATCAAGGAAAAACAACTGTTTGTGTAAAGATGGATCTTCAGTAGAATGTTCAGCGGTTGGTGACACCTCAATAGACAATTTTTGGCCTTTAACCCAAACAAAAATGTTAAACCAACTCCCCGAAACTGTTTGTATTCTCTATTATTATCTGTAAACTTATAAACAATGCATATGATCCAGCGTACTAAGCGTATTTCCGTCCTCATTGTTTACGTTAACTATTTTAAAATGTATCTTGTACGTTATATTGAGTAAATTTCGAAGTATATTTTTACGAACACCGTATTCTAATATTCTGGTAATAATTCTATCTAGAGCGTAATTTTATTTTTACTAATAAGTTAATATACGAACACCGTATTCTAATATTCTGGTCATAATTCTATCTTGAGCGTAATTTTATTTTCACTAATAAGTTAATATACGAACACCGTATTCTAATATTCTGGTAATAATTCTATCTAGAGCGTATTCTTATTTTTACTAATTGGTTAATATACGAACACCGTATTCTAATATTCTGGTAATAATTCTATCTAGAGCGTAATTTTATTTTTGAAGAGAACGTAGACAATACATTATATCATTGCTTAGCCAACTAGCTACAGCCTATTCGCAACTAATGAAATATACACGACGTTATGTTTAATCTGTAAAAACAAAACAGCGTTCATTATATTACTTCAAGCGTCTTCTATGTTCCCCATTATCAAATAATTACTTTTTTGAGCTTTGGGATAGTTTGTAAAACTGCAATACTAACTAACTGGGGAAATGATTTTCACTCAAAAACATAGATTAGAGCAAGATTTTACATCATTTTCATCTTTTTTTTTGTACATTTTCAAGCATGTAAATGAGTTTAACCACGGTTGTATTTATCTTTTATTGTATTTCTATGTATGCTTGATGGAACATTCACAGGTTATTTGGAACATGCATGAACCGCATGTTTGTGATATCGTTTTAATCGAAGGATGACTTTAATAGTAAATAAACGTTTAATTTTAATCAGTCTTCAGCTTGCGTTTCTTTCAAATTTCAACGACTTTACAGTAAGAAAGAATTTAAATGTTGACTTTTCTTTTCTTCCTATCGACTTTTTTTTAAAAAAGTACAAGTAATTATTTTCCCAAAAAATCGATCGTTTACTTCACGTGTTTTAAAAGACACTCCCTTAGTCTTTTTTTTTTAGAAGTTAGCTAATTAAGCAGTGTGCATTCACGTGTGTTTTCTGCTTGATATAGACATCAGGCCGTATTTTTTTTTTTAAATACGAAATTGGACATGAGAAAAGAAGCCCTGCAATATACGTAAAGAGATAACCCTCGAATGAGATTTCATTTGTTGCAGTTGTCAATTTTTGTTGTTCATTTGTTGCAGTTGTCAATTTTTGTTGTTCATTTGTTGTTCCTGTTCTCCATGCATTCACTTGTATAAATTGTTACCAAGAAAGCTTTGTACTGAATGAAAATAAATGACTGTTTTTTTCTTTCAATCGCACATGTATATATATTCTTCCACGTACTTATTGTTCTCATTTAATACGAAATGTTTTTTGCAAACTATGTGTTGAAAATTTTATCAATACTTATGTAATAAATGTAAGTAAAATAAAAAGATTTCGTAATCTGAATGTATAATGAAATTAGCTTCATGTAGAATATATTAAAATACGTTAAAAACAAGAGAAAAGGCTGGAGCAGTATTGTAATACTATATGTATGTGATTTACAGTTTTGGAGATAAAGTGCAATTATATTTCAAATAAAAACATCTTTCTAATATTTTTGTAACATGAGAGATACAAATTTAACACAAGAAGTAGTAGTGAGGATTGAAAGAGAACAAAATCTTGAGGATTTACCAACTGTTGTTGCATTGTTAAACTATTAGTGGACTTCTTCCAGCTTTGTTGTTGAGGTAATGGTGTCGCAGCCCTTCCAAAGCAACGAGCCCCCTCCCCAGTGGCACAGCGATATGTCTGCGGACTTACAACGCTAGAAACCGGGTTTCGATACCCGTGGTGGGCAGAGCACAGATAGCCCATTGTATAGCTTTGTGCTTAACTTAAAAACAAACAAATCTAAAGGAATAAAGTTTGTAGAACATCCTCATCCACAAAGTGAAGACTATAGTTACAAAAGAGAACTCCCAATGTGGGAAGTCATTATCATCAAGTTGAGGACATCTCCTGCTACCGTTAACACATTAGTGGTCATGTACCCGGATATATGGGAAAGAATTTAACGTTGTTGTGTATTTTTTGATGTTGAGACACAAAGGAAGAAGTAGCAAAATTAAAGAATGCTGGAGAATAAATCCACTCCTCTCGTCTTGAAATGACACTAAGTTTACTTAGTTATTCTTCTGATCTATTACACCTACCTATTGAGCCATACATAAACTCTGTCCTGAAGCTTAGCCTGTCATTTTCTATAGACACACTTAAACATATTTAAATACTTTGTGAGCATTAACTAATGAAGGTGGATACCCGTGGACCGTTATTAAGAGGTCAGCACTTTATATGTGATAAAACATTATCTAATTACACTGTTATACATTATACGTAAATTTAAATAACCACAGGTGTTCATAATCTGTGTTGTCTACTAATCAATTAACAACTAGGAAAACATGATTTATTTTAAAGACATTAACCCAAAGTTCGATACTAAAGTAAATAAAATCAAATGCAACTTTTCTCTTACTGTTTTAGCTGTTATGTAAATAGTTCATAAAAGTGAGACATTTAAAAAAAACTTGATTGATACAAAATCATGTGCATGTGACCACTCAAGGATGACTTCTTTTTTTTTTTATTCCTGTAAACTCCCAGTGGAGAATAGGGCCGCAACAACACCTCGCCAATGGAAGGTGTTGTTGCAGTTACTTGTAGCAGGTTAGTTTTTACGGGGTGGAGTTGCTAGCCCCACGCCCAACACTCCTCCTTTCTCATCCTGGACTTGGGACCAGGCAAAGGCGGAGGTTGGCATGTTTGGTGTGAAGGGGATTCGAACCCGAGA
>NW_013666368.1:221622-223755 GCF_000517525.1 Limulus polyphemus | reverse complement strand
ATTCCTGTAAACTCCCAGTGGAGAATAGGGCCGCAACAACACCTCGCCAATGGAAGGTGTTGTTGCAGTTACTTGTAGCAGGTTAGTTTTTACGGGGTGGAGTTGCTAGCCCCACGCCCAACACTCCTCCTTTCTCATCCTGGACTTGGGACCAGGCAAAGGCGGAGGTTGGCATGTTTGGTGTGAAGGGGATTCGAACCCGAGACCCTCAGATTACGAGTCGAGCGCCCTAACCACCTGGTCATAGGAGTCATTATTTTATTTTAATATGTACTAGATTAGAGCTGAAAAAATGCATAAGCCGTTTTAATAATTTTGCAAAAAAAAGGACTACCGGTAGGAAGGTGAATTTAAGAGATCACTATACATATATCTAAATGAAGAATTATTTACAACTTCAATGTGTGAGAATAGCCACACAGGAACTGAGAGTGGTTAATGTAATTTAGAGGAACAACGCCGTTTTGTTTGGACTCGTGCATAGCTACGTTGAAATTAATCCCGACTTTCAATGCATGATGGAATGGGCGTCGGAGTGAGTTATATACGTTGAAAACATAAATGCTTTTAAAATGTAAGCCGGTTTGTAACAGAAAAAAATATTTTATAGATTGCTACAAAAATAAAAAAGGTACCGATTTTACTCATGAATGATGTAAATTTGTTTGATTGTAATTAGCACAAATCTATACAATGGGCTATCTGTGTTCTGCCTACCACGGGTGTCGAAACCTAGTTTCTAGGGTTGTAAATCCGCAGACATACCGTTGCGCCGCTGGGGGCTAGTTATGTCAAATAACGATTTTTTGAAAACTGTAAATAAATAGGTTGCAGTTTCAAATAAAGGTTTTATTTTTATTATAAAAGCTTGTTAAAGCAGAAGACATGCGCACAGATCATGAATTCAGAGAAGATTCAAGTAACTAATTGAATAACCTATAAGGAAGGTTAATCATACTTCATAAGAACCATTTACTGCTCTCACATTTCATCGCAGATGTGAACCATTCTGAAACGGGCAACAGTGGAATGTACTCAGAGAAAAAGTCGCATCTCTTTTAGAGGAAGTAAGGTTTGTGACATCCTCATCTACAAAGTGTAAGCTATGGTTACGAAAGAGAACCTTCCGACACGGAAAATCATTATCATCAAGCTGGGCATATCTGGTAATGTTAACAATATAATAACCATGATCCTTTGATGGAACACGATCGACGACGAAGGAAGTGGTTCTATGGGCAGTACAAGAACTGGAACATCGTTATTAAAAGGTGAGGTTTAGTCTCAGTAAAGTATGATGGTTTCTTCCATTATATTTTAATTACTTGTGAAAATTCTATTTTGTGTTCATGCAAGGGTAATATTTGACGTAACACAAAACTTAAAATCCTGTTTTCTGTTGAGTTTGATATATTTTTTTCCGGTTTAAATGTTTACTTTTGCTCGATTTCACAATAATTTTATAGAGCAACAAAGAAGAGTAAATTACGAAATGACAACCGAAAATATAGGTATATAAACATCGTTAACATGTTGCATTCTTAAGCTGTAGAAAGTTCTATCTTGCTAACACATCGTGTCTGCTTAACCTGTATTAGACTACAGGTTCCAAGATTCTTAAAAAAAAAAGCTTAGACATGTACAGTATTGAGACGTTCTTATTTTCTGTTATTAGGTTTGACCAGTCTAATCTCATCTTTTCGTGTCACAATACAATATGTCAGGTCCTCCGGTGGGACAGCGGTAAATTTATGGACTTACAACGCTAAAATCTGGTCTCCGACTCCTCGTGGTAGACACAGTGGACAGTCTAATGTGACTTTGCTCTACAACAAACAATATGTCAGGTCCTCCGGTGGGACAACGGTAAATTTATGGACTTACAACGCTAAAATCTGGTCTCCGACTCCTCGTGCTAGACACAGTGGACAGTCTAGTGTGACTTTGCGCTACAACAAACAATATATCAGGTCCTCCGGTTGGACAGCGGTAAATTTATGGACTCACAACGCTAAAATCTGGGCTCCGACTCCTCGTGCTAGACACAGTGGACAGTCTAGTATGACTTTGCTCTACAACAAACAATATGTCAGGTCCTCCGGTTGGACAGCGGTAAATTTATGGACTCACAAC
>NW_013666368.1:218467-220922 GCF_000517525.1 Limulus polyphemus | reverse complement strand
GAATGCTTAAAATTTGAAAACTAAAAGCACAAGAATTAATGAACTAGGCTAAAATGTTATCTATAAACAAAGATACAAAACCCTTACCTCATCAAGGATGTCTTGTAACTAGATTTTAGACCAAAATTGTGTAGTGAAATAAAAAAGACATATGTGCTTAACAAGTTGTTTTATTCTTGATTTTTGTGAAATGTCATACATTTCATTTATTACTTTTAGTGCGATATTCTCTACTGACATCACTGCTGTTGAAAAAACAAACAAACCCTTAAAACAATGATTCAGGTATTAGATATCGGCTTCAGTCCTCAGTCTCCTTATCAGCGGAGTTACTGGACCTGCCAATTCTTGGGATAAATGGAGCTCGACCTATACGAGGAGTGAAAGCTGTTCGGGAAGACCTGTATATTTCCGGATCTGCTCGTCCAATTCTCGGAATGAATGGCGCCCGGCCTATACGAGGAGTGAAAGCTACTCGTTTAGTGTCATCCTTTATTTCTTCAGTTGCTGGCGAGCGTCCAATACGTGGGACGAAAACTGATCGCAACTGGACATCACCTCGACCCAGGTTATCATAATCGCTAAGGTCAAGCCATTCTTGTTGGTCATCGCTATCTTCGTTGAGGATAGAGCGCTTTTTCCGACCGATTCTAGGGGTAAAACTGGGCAGGGAGCGTTTGAAGTCGTCGGCATTCTCATAATTTTTGAAACTATAATATTCTGGGGTATAGGGAAATGGCAGGAGACTTAAAACCGGAGATCGTCCGATCCGAGGGAAAAAATTCCATTTATCAACAGGTGTCGAGTAACTTCTACCCAGACGCAATATGGGGATCAGGTCTTGTCTTTTGTCCTCGTCGTAAATAACATATCCTGTAACAAAGAAATATGTTCTTATTGATCACAAGTATCAACAAGGACTTCAATGGTTGTTAGCTAAATAACGGAACGAAGGCATGCATTTCATATTCTATGGAACATAGAAATTAATTAGTCAACCAAGGATATTAAAAATAATTTTAAGATAATTCAAATGAAAGATATTACATAACAACAAAGAAATCACTGAAATTCAATAAATATAATTTTTTTGGATACAAGTTTATAATGTAGTTGTAAAGAAAACCCCGTATTTAAATTGATTATATCTTCAAAATTTCTTCTCGAAGGGGTAACAAAAGTTCACAAGAGACATATTGTTAATAGTTTCACGGGATATACGGTGTTTCTAAACCTTGTTTTACTGCATACCGAAATTGTTTTTCTCGCAAAGTGACATTGCTTTTATTTATTTCCTTCTCCCCCTGCCTCCTAGTGGCACAGCGGCATGTCTGCGAACTTACAACGCTAGAATCCGGGTTTCGATACCCGTGGTGGGCAGAGCACAGACCTCCCATTGTATAGCTTTGTGCTTAATTACAAACAAACAAACCAACAAACCCTCTCTCTCTCTCAATTTTACAAGACTGACGATATGAATGTAACTCTTGTCACTGTACAAGACATTGCGAGGATCCATTGAACTATGTCACATTCTTGTTTTCAAAGCAAATGCCATTGTAATACACGGAATTCTTGGAACATATAACAAAGTAGAATTATTGGAACATTGTAACACATGGAATTCTTCTTAGTGAATAACAGCAGGATAAATATTTTAACCCTCATCAAATTAAATATACTTTAACGTCGGTAACATAAAAGTGTAAACAAATAGTATTCTATGCTATTATCTTTGTAGATGAGAATCATCTACAGATAAATAATTTTAATGTGTTACCTATTATGTTGATCATACTTCTCAATGGCAGTTTTAAGTAAAATGTCTGACTTCCTTTGTCTTACCACAAGGCTATATAATAGGATATCTGCGATGTGCCCGCAGAGGGGATCGAACTCAGATTTCTAGCTTTTAAATATAGTTTGATGTTCTTTTATTGACATGCATATTCAAATATTAAAATTATATATTAGCACGATCAGCCCTGATAAAGTAACAAGCATATTATCCTTCTATTTGTAACACTCAATTTTTGACTCACCATACCAAAAATTAAAGCATCATCTGAATATTTGAGCTGATTGTGACATTAGTACAAATTGGAATTTATAAGTAATTTTCTGTTTGTTTGTTGTTAGGCAGAAAGCTACACAATAGGGTATCGAACTCCAATTTTTAACGTTATAAATTACGAGACTTACCGCTGAGTCAGCGGGAGGCTTATAAATGATACAAATTAATTTTTTCTCGTCTTGATCAATTACCTCATAATTATAGTATTTTGGAACTTGTATATAAAGTTAAAATCACAAATAATATTCAACGTTAAACTGGTACACAATTAAAAACATTTTATTTAGGCCTATCTATGGCCTTCAAAAAGCTGACGACTCTACATGTTTCGACGTTACAACTGAGGTTGACGTTGTAACGTCGAAACATGTAGAGTCGTCA
>NW_013666368.1:209751-218457 GCF_000517525.1 Limulus polyphemus | reverse complement strand
TGAAGTAATATATTACAGTTGACTATGAGGTAAATAAAATCATAAATAATAGTCAACGTTAAACTGGTACACAATTAAAAACATTTTATTTAGGCCTATCCATGGCCTCCTGAGGCAGGCGGTGGAACGTCGAAACATGTAGAGTCGTCAGCTTTTTGAAGGCCATAGATAGGCCTAAATAAAATGTTTTTAATTGTGTACCAGTTTAACGTTGAATATTATTTATGATTTTATTTACCTCATAGTCAACTGTAATATATTACTTCATGTCTGATTTTATATTATTTAAAGCTGTCTCTTAGCCTAATGTATACGTAGATTGGTTAATTAAAACAAACTGATTAGGAAGGAACTCATTTACTTTCAAGTTTATTTTTAAATGACATATATCGTTTAAAGCAAAACGGCATGTCAGGTGGTCAGTTGTCAGACTTTAGAAGGATTTTTGTCATCCAAAGGTTAACATTACGTGTGATAACATTTATTGCAGTTTACGACAAAGAAATTTACATTCGAATCGGTACAGCAATGAAACTAGTATATCTTTCATTGTACATCAAAATACGCTGTTTCAGGTTATTCATACCTTTAGAGATCCAGCAGAAAGAGAAAACTAAGCAAGAAATCAACTGGAAACGTTGGACGATGGTCATGGTAGGTTTGGTGTGGAAGAAGTTGAGTCCAGCAAGACACTGTGTTTCGCCTGAGTTCGATGTCTACTTATACAGTCTGACTGATCGACAGCTTAGACCTTAAAAGTTCCCGAGACAATTACCGAAGATCGTTCACAGTAGCAAACAATGTAGCTCTATCTCTGAACAGTAAACCCCAGAGGCTACTTAGAAACGAAGAAATCTGAGTATTTATATGTCTTCTTGGTTTCTTTATGTGTCCAATATAAGAACAAATGAAAATTAATTTATATACTATGTTCTTCTGTTATTTGGTGTGTGTGCGTCATCTTTCCTTTTGAAACATTCTGGAAAGCTCTCCCCTCAGCGGGGTATCTCTGATGCATTGCACAGTAAATTACCCACAAAATCGGGAAAGCCAAGTCACAGGGGGAGAGGGATTTGGTCTAGATACCTTAAATAATGTTTTATTATTCCTGCCAACACCTAAGATGTTAAAGCAGTATGAACCCTTGCTGAGAAGTTTGATTAAATTGTCTGCCTGGTTGCTGTAAGTAATCACCTGCTCAACTACGTGTAGCTCTTAGTTGTGGGGAAACATCTAGTATTACACTTCGTAAGGGGATAAGACACTCTTGAACTTACACCACGTGTGTCAAATATATCTTGGTAGTTCTGAAGCTTAACATTTTTCTTTCTTCAAACTTTTTGTCTGTTTTGATATCAAATTTCAACGTAGGTAATCAATACATAGCTTAAAATAAGCCCCTCTTTTATATAAAAAAAATTAAGGATAGTTTCTGTTTTATATTTAGTTTGGCAGATGAGCTTTGAAATGTTTTGGTTTAACTAAAGCTCGTAAAACGAGATGGATTTTAGAAACAAAAAAACAATTGACACTTCATGATAAAGAGATAAAGTAATGGAAAGGAAATAAAGCATGTGTGCTTCTAACTGGTCAGAATAAATATACATGTTACCAACTAAGTTTAACATCTTTGGGTTAGATAAACAGTTTTTATGAAGAAGTGATAGAAAGACATTACATTTTACACCAGCTTGTTGTGCAAGACAAGTGTAACTCTTGCGAGTTCAAACAATGCTTAAAAATAGAAGAAGGAAGGGATCGCTAACTGAATTTCATGGCTCGAGACCTGTTATCGCAAAAACGCTTTCCACAGTTGGACTGTGGGTACTTATAAGAAGTGAAGGAAAAATCCCACTATTGAGTCGGACAAGAGTAGCCCAAGAGTTTGCAGTGGATGCTGCTGACAGCTGCTCTCCTTCTAGTCTAACAGTTCAAAATTAGGAACAAATATGCAGGGATAACTCTTGTGTAGCTTTGTGCAAAAATTCTAAAGACAAACAAAACGTAAAATGAAACGATCCTCAACCTCCAAAACTCCAAGCAGATACAATACATAAAATATTCGAAATGATTAATAATTATATCAGGTATAAACTAATAACGGTGGAATAAAAAACAACAACGCACACACACACACACACATATATACACACAAAATGTTCATTTTTATTTTATTTCCACCCTCAAGACACATGTTCGTAAGAAAGTAACATTACTTAGTCTTGTTGAACTGGCGTACATACACTGAACTTTCTCAACAGACTGTGTAAGAAAGTAATAACAATCAGATCTAGAGACAAATAGGGAAGAGTTTTTAAGTACCGTTTACAATGTTCTAATACGTTGTGATAAGCACGTCTACAGTGTTAGTTCTGGTTCCGGTAAGAAAGACGATTAACACATACATACAAGTGTGTCTGGACTAGTGGTTATCGTCCCGTTCCTTTGAATCCGAGGATCTATGGTTCACGGTTCATAGCTGCGAAATCACGGTCTTCACTTTGGGGCCGTCGGTGCGTTATAAGAGTAAAGGTGGGTGCTGTTGACTAGCTTCCTTCTGTCTAGTCTATAATTTGAAAATTAGGGACTGTCTGTTTTCTTGTCTGCCGTACTGCACGGCAGTGGTATCTCTTTTATATATCAAATTTAATTGTATCGAACTGATAAATAAGCTCTCCGTATGTCCTAAAATGATATTCAAACACTGATTTTGTATTTTATCTCTGAAACTGAACAGTTTTACATACCCATTATAATAATATTCAGCTGTACATTACTTTATTACTTGAATTTGTTTACATTTTCTTAACTCAGAGATAATGTATCTTCAATCAAGTGTATTCAGATAAATCTGTATAATTTGTCATCTTTGTGTTTCGTAGTTAGATACCACGCTTGTGAATAAGATATAGATAGCTTGTAGTAATTCTCATGTCGGTTATATACCACAGTGGACATTCCCTGGATATTATTCACTTGTTTGGACATACTTCTATGTTATCGCTCTCATGGTGTGTGGATAATACCAAGGTAGGAAGGTGGTACAGAGATTTTCAAAAACTGGTATGAGCTAGGAGTAAGAATAAGATATAGATAGCTGTTAACTTGTAGTAATTATCATGTCGGTTATATACCATAGTGGACATTCCCTGGATATTATTCACTTGTTTGGACATACTTCTGTGTTATCGCTCTCATGGTGTGTGGATAATACCAAGGTAGGAAGGTGGTACAGAGATTTTCAAAAACTGGTATGAGCTAGGAGTAAATATTCACTTGCATGTATGTAATTCAAAAGATTGTTTAAATACGCCCTCTAGAATTGTGAGATACTGCATCAAGCTTTTGTCTGACTTTATAGTGTAATATGGACACAATACGACAGTGAAATGCACAATTCCTAATCACTCTCTACTCCAGCATCAGGTTAGTCTAGGTAACATAGAAGTCGACCATTATTGTTAAGCCTCAGTATTTTAATCTTTTACAATAAATATTTTGTTTCTTGTATTACACAATTGTCTCAGGATTTCTTACGTTAATAAAGCTCATTTTATAATTGTTTTTGCAGAGCTTACCTGGGAATAACATATTGCATTAAACGTTTCCAGCTAAAGTGTAAATTGTTTATGTTTTGGTTTGAATTTCTTACAAAGCTACAGGAGGGACAGTTGCGCCAGCCGTTCCTAATTTAGACTAGAGGTAAGGCAGCTAACCAGCACCATCAGCTCTTGAGCTACTCTTTTACCAACGAATAGTTGGACTGACCATCACAGCTGAAAGGGTGAGCATGTTTGACGACAGGGATTCGAACCCACGACTCCCAGATTGCGAGTCGAACGTCCTAACTAACAGGCCATGCTAGGCCTAAAACGTTTATGCAAAATTCAATATTCAGTCAAAGTTTATATTACAAAGCTATTTATATTTTGGCAAAATGACAGGTATGCACGAAAACATAATTTTTTTTCCATGCTGCTTGTAAAGTGTTACCTACAATGCTCATTACTACGGAATCTGTTCAGATTGGTACTTTATAAGTTACAATTCTTGGTGGAAATACTAGTGATGATCATACGTTGTCAATAGTAACAATAGTAACAAGCCGCAACGAACTACGTGGAGTTAAACTGAAAACATTGAGCTTTATTTTATCAAAATATTCAGTTATGCATAAAAGTAATATAGAAAAAGTTAAAGTATTTGAGTAGTTCTTGTGTAAGTTTTTTTAAAAAACATCAAGCAAACTTTCTTTTGATTTAAAAACATCGCACTCGAGAAACATTAAAACTTTCTAACCACACTCTGATGTTTCCTAACACTAACTCCTTAGCATTCCCATTTCGAGTTTTCATTTAGAAAAAGTACTAATAGCCCCTCCCCCCTTAGTGGCACAGCGGTATGCCTGCGGAGTTACAACGCTAGAAACCGGGTTTCGATACCCGTGGTGGGGAGAGCACGGATAACCCATTGTGTAGCTTTGTGCTTAAAATAAAATAATAAAGTACTAACAACTGTTCCCTGTTGCACATCATGTCTACGAGCCCTTAAGTTCACTATCAGTAGTGGAATGCTTCTGTATAATCTGATTTTATATTTACTGATGCTACTTGTGTTTAGAACCGTCATTTGAAAGTCCTGGTTGCAAAGTTTTTGAGTGACTGTAAAAATCAATGGGCTAAAATACCATTTAAAGTCAACTGACAGTGGCTTACAGCATAAACTGAAGGCTGAAAAGAGTTTTGCACCTTAAAAGTGATGTAAACAATCAATATGATGGTGTAAAAATTTCACCATGTACTCTGACCATAAGGATATCTACAGTTTATCCCACAATCTCTCGTAAAGATTCGACTCAATACAGCATGTATAATGGTTACGCTGTAGTTATATTAACAGTTTGAATGAGTACTCAAAAATCATATTTTAGCCAACATTTACTTAGCCACTCTCTCTCATCTAACAAAATCACAGAAAACATTCTTGAACCTTAGAACTATATCATTGAAACTATAGATTAACCCCATTTTTTATTTCAATCTAACACAGATTTGTTGCGCGAGTAATACTGACATATATCATTCAAAGTCTTTGTTAGCATTGGTCTCAACAGAACGACGAACGTGGTAGATTAGTATAGTATACGGGCATACCATGTCCTCTACTACCTGTAGCGATATATTATTTTAATTATTGATCATTTAGTTTCCGCACTGTCATGGCAGAAACACGTGGTCTAAGGTGTCTAATATTAATCTTGTTCTAGCCACCTCAGCTATTTGTTCTTTTATTGTATGACATCTTCTACAGCACTGTCATGGCGGCAACACGTGGTCCAAGATGTCTAATATTATCTTGTTCTAGCCACCTCAGCTCTTTGTTCGTGTACTGTATGACATCTTCTACAGCACTGTCATGGCGGGAACACATGGTCCAAGATGTCTAATATTAATCTTGTTCTAGCCACCTCAGCTATTTGTTCTTTTATTGTATGACATCTTCCACAGCACTGTCATGACGGGAACATGTGGTACAAGGTGTCTAATATTATCTTATTCTAGCCACCTCACCTCATTGTTCTTTTATTGTATGACATCTTCTACAGCACTGTCATGACGGGAACACGTGGTCCAAGGTGTCTAATATTATCTTATTCTAGCCACCTCAGCTATTTGTTCTTTTATTGTATGACATCTTCTACAGCACTGTCATGACGGGAACACGTGGTACAAGGTGTCTAATATTATCTTGTTCTAGCCACCTCAGCTATTTGTTCTTTTATTGTATGACATCTTCTACAGCACTGTCATGACGGGAACACGTGGTATAAGGTGTTTAATATTATCTTATTCTAGCCACCTCAGCTCATTGTTCTTTTATTGTATGACAGCTTCTATCCGCAAGGATATTTCAGTACATTTTGGGACTGGGTTAAAACTACTTAGAACTGGTGGCCGGACTTTGCCTCAACTGAATCTGACAGCTGACCAATGCTATGAGGGATCAGAGGTCACTAGAGGACAATGAAAACAAAGGGATGTTTGAAGTCTAGGCGCTTTCTTCGTAACACTTTGCTCCCACTTTTTACAGAAAGAAGACATTTTGAAGTCCGTTCCGTATCTTGCGAGAATAAAGACTTTAGAGCTATCGGTAGCATAACATGGAGTGATGATTGCCCGTCGTCACACGTGGGTACGTGCTCAGTTTTCAGTATTTTTGTGTTTAACGAATAAAGATATGTTTATTTTATTTAAAGTGTCCAAGCTTTCTTATTTCTACACTAACCCCGAAAACTTAGTCGAATACTCTCACATGTGAAGTTCACTTAAATAACTGGACAGTACTTGCAGTTATTTATTTTCAGATTAAACTGATTTCCCGACAAGTTTCTCTGATATAGATACCCATGTCCAATCTTCCAATGACTCTCCAATTACTCAGTGTGGACCACGAAGTTGTGGGATAACTGCGATTTATACTTGTTCACTTAAATAACTGGACAGTACTTGCAGCTATTCATGGGTATCTATATCAGAGAAACTTGTCGGGAAATCAGTTTAATCTGAAAATACCACAACTTCGTGGTCCACACTGAGTAATTGGAGAGTCATTGGAAGATTGGAGATAACTGCGATTTATACTATAGTGGGAAAAATATATAAAGAAAATAATTGATAGAAAAAAATTAACATAAGCAAAGAATGAACAAAATCAGTTACTGAAACTGATAATTAATTATAATCTGGATATTTTAATTTTGTTACAAATGTGAGGGTATTTCTTTTTTGATAGTTGTATAATGCTTTTAACCAAATAATGTAAAAGCTTATCTAAAATACTAAAACACTCATCATTTTTATATTTAAAACATATTTTTACAATAGAAAACGTGCTCCGCCCTTTGGGATTAGATTAACAGTAAAATCCCACATTCGACCAGAAAAGAGTAGCCTAAGTGTTGGCGGGGGATACTTTTGACTAGTTTCTTTCCTTCTAGCCTATCAGTTCAAAATTATGTTTAACCACGCGCAGAATTTCTTGTGTAACTTTATGCTAAATTCAGTAATAAGCAATTTTGAACAAGTTTTATTACTGTAAACATTATTGCTTTTTTTTTACGTTTGTGGTGTAGCCTTTAAAATGTTGTAGATTACCCAGTATAGCGTAGTTTACCGAAATATTACGCTAATTTATACAAACAGGAAAATTAACTTCTTTTTCTTCTTCTTCTTAGTCCCTTTTTCGTTCCTAGTGGAACATAGGGCTACAACAACACTTCGCCGACGTAAGTGTTGTTGTAGTTTCTGTAACAGATTTGTTATCGGGGTGGAGTTGCTAGCCCCACGCCCAAGCGGGCATGTTTGGTGCGACAAGGACGCGAACCCGCGACCCTCGGATTGCGAGTCGAGTGACTTTCATTAATACAAGACCCCCCAGTGGCACAGCGGTATGTCTGCGGACTTACAACGCTAGAAACCGGGTTTCGATACCCGTGGTGGGCAGAGCACAAATAGCGCATTGTGTAGCTTTGTGCTTTATTCCAAACAAACAAACAAACATTAATATAAGTTTAAATTTATCTGAATTACTGTCCGTAAGTACACACATATTAAAAGAACGTTGTCCTCAAGTATTCCAGATTATGATGTGATGTTAATGACTATAACAAAAGCCCATGTGTTGAAAATGTCTTGATATTTGCAGATGATCACACAGTAGTAAACGAAAAGAAAGGTGTGTAAACAGTATACAATTTTTGTCCGAGTATTACATGTTTGCGTCAACAAAAGCAGTGATATTACAAGAAGATCATACTTAGATTAAATAATAGATAGAGAAATTATCACTTAGCTTTATGTTCATCAAAACGGCTTAAATTATTAACGAACAGGATGATTAGCCATGCAATTATGACTTAAAGGGTAAATGCTATTACTTGTTTTTGTTTGTTCTTTCGGGTATTCGCACAAAGTTATACAAGAATTATCTGTGATAATCGTTCTTAATTGTGATCTGATAGAATCACTAGAGGTAAACACAGCATTTACCGCCAGCTCTTGGGCTGCTTTTGTTCGACCGAAGAGTGAAATTTGAACGTTACTTTTATAGTTTACCACGGACCCAAAATAGAGAAAGTTTTTCTTTTAGGGAATAGGACGCGAACCACGAACAGGGAGAGCTATGAAAGTGTCATGGCATGTTCATTACATGTGTTTTTGTTGGAGTTACTACCGGGAGAGCTATGAGAGTGTCATTGTGTCACTCAAGACCTGAATTAGTCTCTATTCATGAAATCTTATGGCATGTTCGTTACATGTGCTTTTGTTGGAGTTACTACCAGGAGAGCTACGAGAGTTTCATTGTGTCAGTTAAGACCTGAATTAGTCTCCATTCACGAAATCTTATGTCATGTTCATTAAATGTGCTTTTGTTGTAGTTACAAACCATATAAGCTACGAGAGTGTCATGGTGTTAATTACGGCATACTGAATTAGTCTCTATTCAGGAAATTTCATGGAATGTTCACTACACGCGGGCCTGGCATAGCCAAGTGGTTAGGGAGCTCGACTCACAATCTTTGGGTCGGGGGTTCGAATCCCCGGCCCAATAAAACATGCTCGCCCTTTAAGCCGTGGGGGCTTTATAATGTGACGGTCAATCCCACTATTCGTTGGTAAAAGTATAGCTCAAGAGTTGGCGGTGATG
>NW_013666368.1:202073-209741 GCF_000517525.1 Limulus polyphemus | reverse complement strand
GCAGATAGCCCTCGTGTAGCTTTGCGCGAAATTAAAAAAACAAACAAACAAACACTATATGCGCTTTTGCTATAGTTAATACTAGGAGAACAATGGAGTGTCTTGGTGTCAATTAAGATCAGAATTAGTCTCTATTCACGAATATTAGACTGTTTATTCAGACTTTATTTGCTTGCAGTAAATTTGTGTTCCTAAGAAATTCCAGTCTAAAATATTGTTGTACAAAATCCATCAAGAGAAACTCAGTGTTAAACTATCAGTAAATTTGTGTTCCTAAGAAATTCCAGTCTAAAATATTGTTGTATAAAATCCATCAAGAGAAACTCAGTGTTAAACTATCATGTTTCAATACCTTGGAGACAGTTTAGTTGCTTGCAAAAAAAAAAAGTCAAGTTTTGTACTTCTTTCTAAAAAAATGCGAAATAAAATGTTTTGTTGCAAATGATAATTGGACATAAATAGAAAAACAAGAAGTTAACCAAGACAATTTTCTATTTACAAAAAGAGAACAAATCTGTGAACGGATAAAATGTCTAATATTTCTCTCTCTCTATTTTTTTTATTTCACTGCAAAAATAAATAGAAGTAATAAAAACGTGTTATATTTGTGTGTTGATTTTCAAAGCTGAACATAGTCAGCTATCATCGCCTGTAAAAAAAAAAAAGATATCAGATAGAGCGGTTACAGTTGTGGTAAAAGATAAAAATGAACAAAAAGAACAGTTGATTAACACATATACAAGTTATTTGATAATAGTCGTAACGTTCAGCAGTTACATGGAAACAAACAATATATTAAACGACTGTTTGTATGTTTGTGTGTTTTTGGGGCAAAGACACATTGAGCTATTTGCTGTGTTCACTGCAAGGGAATCGAACCCCGGACGTTAGCATTGTAAATCGGTAAAAGATTGAGTTAAAAGTTTAATCAATAACTCTTGATAAACTCCGCCTGGTGGCGTTTTAAGATCCTTGGTTATGATTACAATAAAATGCATAAGTAAGTCGCTAGAAAACAATGATAATTTAGTTTTGAAACAAATCATTTGTTTCACAATAACGTATACAACATTTGTAAACAGGGAAAAAATATTAGAGTACACGAATGTTCTAGTAATTTTCAGAAGGTCAAAAGCATTAACTTTTACAGATTCGGCTATAAGTTGTATGGAATTATTCTTTCTGAAAACCATAAAGAAATACACGAGTTTTGTCATTAATCCTACACGCCTAGAGATTACAGCTGAGGTAACAAATCTAAGCCTCTAATCCACTAAGGTCTGTATAATCCTTGTGAGGCGCCGACTTAATCTTGTCGATAGTAACGCCTGTAATAAACCTTTTCTCTGGACTTTATATAGCCATCCATAAAAATACAGGGCACACTAAAGAAACGTTTTTTTTGTTGCTTTTGCTTAGATTGAATAAGCTTGTTAACCGATCTCCAATCCTGTATCGCTAAATGCCATTTTCATATGTGACATTTGTTGACATTTTCTTAAACTTTTTAGACAACAGCAGTTTATATCCTGAACTAGTGTATACTGCTATAATGTGGGGCATGACGTTTCACGAACTGCTGTGATTGGTTACAACAAATACCACGTCTAAGCAACCGAACTTCAAGACGTGTTTGTTTTGTTGAATTTCACAAAAAGCTACCAGAGGGCCGCGTTAGCCGTCCCCAATTTGGAAGTGATAGACTAGAGGGAAGGCAGCTCGTCAACACCATTTACCACTAGCTCTTGGGCTACTCATATCAAACCGAATAATATGATTTGACAGCCACTTTTATAATGCGCCCACGGTCTCAAAGTTCGAAGCGCGTTTTTTTTTGTGGGTGGTAACGGGACGCGAACCATAGAACCTCAGCTCTACAGTTCATTATGTTAACGGGGCTGCGTTTGGCAATTCAAAAGAAGTATATATATTTCCACTTAGACGAGCAATAATAACATTTTAAATTAATTTTCATTCTACTGAAATAGAATAATGTATGATAAAGCAAAATACCAGCTAAATACTTTAATTAAGGAATAAAATAAAAATACAAAAATATAAAGTTATGTGTAGCATTTTTTTTTTACCTCAGAAAACCTTTAAACCTTATTTAAATTGTCATTATCATCATTTCAAAGACAATTGGAATTTACATTATTATTTTTTAATCCAACTATATTCATTGACTGAAAATCGTTCACAAATATTTATGCTATTAAAAACTTAATCCCGTTGCTGCACTTTGTGTGTATGGGTGCATCATAAGAATGACGGCCAAATCCAACTTTTTGCTGAGATGACAGTTGGTGGTGAATGCTGTTGATTAGTTGCCTTCCCTCTTTCGGTTACTTACAGGATGTCAATTTCATGTGCACAATTTTTGTTAACGTTAGTTTTACATATTTGTTCTGGTTGTATTTTAAGCGCAAAGATACAAAATGGACTTATCTGCACTGAGTCCACGGTGGAGATAACCCTGATTTTTATCGTTATATAGGCACTAGGATACATTTTTTGCCCCTAATTAACGCATCCGAGGGCGTTATAAACTGCAAAAGGGGACGCTAATTAAAGTATTTGTGCAATTCCGAATTTTATTTTTCAGATGTGATTTGTTGATTTGGATGCTAACAAGTGTGTGTGTTTGTATTTGTTTTTCTTCTTTTTTTTCCAAATCCAAATTACAGTAATAAAAGTGGATTATATGTTGGATTACTATTGCTGTCACACAAGGTAAGCTTTATAAAAATACCGGGGGCGTTAATTAGGGGCAATACAGTATGTTTATAATGTAAGCATTTAGGCAATTAAAGCATTTCGTTGTGCACACGCATGGATTAGTTAATTTGTTGTTAAGCCCAAAACTACATAATGAGCTACCTGTGCTCTGCCAACCGGATATTGAAGTCAGATGTTTAGTGTTATAAACCCTGAGATTTACCGCTCAGTCATGTTGGAGAAACATTAAATAGTTATACACAGTGATATACATTTCAAGCTTATCGTACTTGTTAGTGTATATTTTACCAAGAATGGCCTTGTTTCGTTTTAGTTTCGCTAACTTTTTAAATAAATTATATCAATCTTATGCCAAGGTCCATAGACTGATGTTGGGTTTGAAAGTTGTAAAATAATTAAAGAAAACGAATTACATAAAATATGAAGAAATATAATCTTTTCAGTGCCTTTGCCCTTAATAATAATGGAAATTTATGAACTTAGCATCACTGATGTACAGAGAGAAATACATTTCTGTATTTTATTTTGATATAAAGACGTACCTTGTACAATTTGTGCTGGTGTACATCTCGTGGTGGAAGCAACAGAGAGAAGCGACATCTACTGGAATAAGTTTAAAATACGCCCAAAATAACATAAAATATTAATAATAATAAAACATGATGTAACATTTCATAACAGTAATAATAATAATAATAATAACAACCTTAACAAGAAACATAAACAAACAGGTTTTATATAAGATACCAATCACTATATTGGTTTCTTTTTTAAAAATATTTTCTAATCGTTTCTATTAATAAATTATAAACTATATAACAAAACTCTTGAATAAGATTCAGTGAAGAAAAAAAATATTCAAATATTTGAAAATATCAATGCAATGAAAGGTTTTAACGATACTCACACCGATAAAGTTGTCTGAATGTGACGTTTCGACATACTAGTACAAGGTTTGTTTGTAATTAAGCATAAAGCTGCAAAATGGTCTATCTGTGCTTTGCACACCACGCGTATCGAAACCCGGCTTCTAGCCATGTAAATTCGCAGACATACCACTGTGCCACTGAAGGTCCTAGTACAAGGACTACCGTTTTGATAATAATGTATTAAATATCACAACGGAAAGGTGTTTTATTAGAAGTTAATGTTTTTCTTTGTTGTGTGAAAGGAATATGGAGTAATAACGTAAATTCTTAAAGAAGAATTGGTCTTATGATTCTGAATGGCATATTTATATTCGTCGTTAGCACAATAGGACTTTGAGTTCAAGGATTCATGGTTCGTGGCTGTTTGCCAAATAAACGCACTTTGTAAATGATGTGTAAACTATATGAGTAACAGTGAAATTACAATATTATGACAGACAAAGAGTATCCAAAAAGTTGGCGGTGGTTGCCTTTGACTAGCTACTTTCTTGCTAGTCCGGCCCCGCATGGTCTGGTGGTTAGGGCTCTTGACTCGCAATCTGAGCCCCCGTATCATCAAACATGCTCGCCCTTTCAGCCGTGGGGGCGTTATAATGTGACGGTCAGTCCCACTATTCGTTGGTAAAAGAGTAGCACAAGAGCTGGCGTTGGGGGGGGGGGTGATGACTAGCTGCATTCCCTCTAGTTTTTCATTGTTAAATTAGGAAAGGCTAGCCCAGATAGCCCTCGTGTAGCTTTGCGCGAAATTCAAAACAAACCAAACCTTCTAATTTGTTAGTTAGAAGTCAAATGGTATCATTCTATGATATCAAAAATACACTGTAGAACCCATCAAAACACCAGGGGCAGTTGTAACCCAGTGTTACAACTGGTAACGCTACGGACATGTGGCAGCCGCATGTAAAGCTCTTCCACGCTGCGTAGTGTGTGTGGGAGAACACAGAATGTCCTCGTGAAAACACACAACCACATTGCTGTAACTGCCAATAGTAACACAAGGCAAATTACAAAGGATGCCACAAATACAAGAACATCAAAACGCGTATAACAAACATGCTAAGTAGCACAAACAACAAGCACACAATTAGGAAACAAACAGGACACAAAGAAAAACATATTTGCCATCACCCCAGCCTCAAGAGACCACCAACACAACTACTAAACATAATTTTTCACAGGTAGCAAAAACCCAAACCCAAACTCAAGACACACCTAAACAAACGAAGAACACACAATCCATAAATGTTCAAACACAACAAAACGAAACAATAAACAAAATAACAGAAGTGGCTAAAAAATATATTTTATGAATTCTTAACACAATACAGAAATCAAAACCAAGATGACAGCATCACACTAATAATTAAAATAGCTATAGAACACCTAACACCATTAATACCACAGATCATATGATTACTCGTATTTCTACAAAAATTACAGAACACAACTACACAGCTAACATAATTTTCAGAAAGATACATAACTTGACAGCATAAAATGGATATAGCCCTAAAAAAGAAAGTTGTAACAAAAAGCGAAAGACATTCAAACCAGCTTACTTCTAAAACTCCAAGCTGAGAACATCCAACAACAATAGTCCAGGAGGGAGGAAGAGATCTACTAAGAACCTGACCCTCCAAGGTCTCCAAGACCTAAATTTAAACCAGCTTACTTCTAAAACTCCAAGCTGAGAACATCCAACAACAATAGTCCAGGAGGGAGGAAGAGATCTACTAAGAACCTGATCCTCCAAGGTCTCCAAGGCCTAAATTTAAACCAGCTTACTTCTAAAACTCCAAGCTGAGAACATCCAACAACAATAGTCCAGGAGGAAGGAAGAGATCTACTAAGAACTGACCCTCCAAGGTCTCCAAGGTGTAAATCCCGATGACTGATTGATTGGTAGTCTGTTAATTAAAAGTTAGGAACGAACATGCGCTGATAGCTCTTTTGTTACTTTGTTCAAGCCCTTCAACTACTGAACAATATTTTGTTTGTTTGTTTTCAGTTAAGCTCAAAGCCACAGAATGAGTTATCTGTGCTGTGCCAAACACAGGTATCGTTCTAATCCTTTAGACTTTGTCGTTGTGTTACTGGGGGGGGGGGGCTTCAATAATATTGAGCGAATCTTTTAAAACAAAATATCCTAGGTAATTTTAATGACTCAATTTTTCTCTTTAGGTGTATACAAAATTTCAAATTTATGGAGACTTTTAATTCATTGTGTTATCCATCATAAAAGCTAAATGTGAATTTTCTAAATTACATAGGGCCGAATATACCGCTAGAAGGGTTTTACGCACGATCGTACAAATACATACAATATTTAACGATATTTAACTTAAGGTAATTAAGAAATCAGCGCATACTCATACAAGGACTGTGTCCTCAAAAGCTTCAGATAATTTTGTTTACGATCATAATGTAACATATCACGTTTGATTGTCTGTGTTTATATTATAGCAAAGTCACAATTGGCTATGCTGTTGTGTCTACCGAGGGGACTCGAATCCCTGATCTTAGCGTTGTAAATCCGTACACTTACCACTGTCCCACCGGATGACCTTATTTTGTCTTATATTTCCTTATTTCACGGGGAAATGTTTTTGTAAATCGTACACGTGAGCTTAAAGGAAAGTATCATATAAACAGTTTGCGTTATTCTAGTGGTTAGCGTAGCCTGACTGTGACTCTGAGGATTCATGGTTCGTGTCTCGTCCCCACAAAGAAAAAGATCTGCAAGAGTTGACAATGGTTGATGTTGACTAGTTGCTTTCCGTAGAGACTCGTCAGTTCAAAATTGCGGATGACCATGCGCGGATAGCCCTTTTATGCAAACATTCTGATATAAACATTACCCTAGTTATTATGATTAAATATATGAGCTGCTCAAACACGCCATAATTGCAAAGTCCACACTTAAAAACACACATACCTGGTAAATACAACTCAGGTGGTTCTTCATAATATATAAAACACAACTATGTCTGTAATGGTATTTTGAACAGCAGCCGCATATTCTATACACATTTCTCAAGTAAAAGGCTTAAAGGCCTAATACTAACTAATATCTATTTCTCGACGCATAGTTTAACAATAACGCCATCTTCCTGTATAAAAATCAACTGTCAAATCGTATTTATTTATTTTTTTACTTTTATCAACTGGCTTATGTAAAAATTTACATATTTACCAACCAAGTTAATACCAGTTACATATTGGCTCACGAGATCAGTACTTCCAAAACTTTTCCAAATAAGTCCGTATGGCACGCTTAGACAAGACTAAGACAAGCAGAAATATTGTAACACTGTGTATCAAGGAGAAAATAAATCAAATTAAAAAAAAATTCAAATTCATTCAATTCATAATAAATGTACATTACTAAATAAAAAATTACTTAATAATTACAAAAACTTCCACGGCACAGTTTGAGGAACACTGCACTAGATGGCATTACTAGATGGCAAAAAGCATACTGTATACACTAGCTCACTTACAATACAATAAAAAATTGTTTGTTTTTGTGGGTACGTTATATGGGTGACATTCAACCTCTCTATTCGGTTCAAAAACCCGAACAAACTTCATGTTGTGACGGGTACTGCTGACTGGCTACTTTCCATCTGGACAATAGTCAAAATAATAGATCTCTGATCGGGTCATTGAGCCCAGTGCCGGATTAAGGTTTGATGAGGCCCTACGCAAAAGGTCATGGAGGGCCCACTCATCTGTGCATATTTTACTAATCAAATTTTATTGAAACGAATAGAATTTTTACAAAAATATGTTTAACAAATTTAGGAAACTGATTTTGATTTTATGTATGTAATATGAAATCAAGTATGCCGAAAAAATATCATTGGTACATAACATAATTTAGCAAACGATTGACACATCAGCCATCGTACATAACATAATTTAGCAAACGATTGACACATCAGCCATCGTACATAACATAATTTAGCAAACGATTGACACATCAGCCATCGTACATAAC
>NW_013666368.1:188245-201073 GCF_000517525.1 Limulus polyphemus | reverse complement strand
CGTACATAACATAATTTAGCAAACGATTGACACATCAGCCATCGTACATAACATAATTTAGCAAACGATTGACACATCAGCCATCGTACATAACATAATTTAGCAAACGATTGACACATCAGCCATCGTACATAACATAATTTAGCAAACAATTGACACATCAGCCATCGTACATAACATAATTTAGCAAACGATTGACACATCAGCCATCGTACATAACATAATTTAGAACGATTGAGACATGTTGAAAAGTATCGTTATGGTTTTTATCTTATTTTTTACATAATAACAACATTTAGAATAAAATTGATAAAATGGTCACAAATTTTAATCCATACATACACTGTTTTTTCATTAATGACACACTTTTCCATTATAAACTAATGCAGAGTATTTCACACGGTATTGCTTTAATGAAACACTTTTTCATTATAAACTAATGCAGAGTATTTCACACGGTATTGCTTTAATGACACACTTTTCCATTATAAACTAATGCAGAATATTTCACACGGCATTGCTTTAATGACACGCTTTTCCATTATAAACTAATGCAGAATATTTCACACGGCATTGCTTTAATGACACACTTTTCCATTATAAACTAATGCAGAGTATTTCACACGGCATTGCTTTAATGAAGCACTTTTCCATTATAAACTAATGCAGAATATTTCACACGGCATTGCTTTAATGAAACACTTTTCCATTATAAACTAATGCAGAATATTTCACACGGCATTGCTTTAATGAAACACTTTTCCATTATAAACTAATGCAGAATATTTCACACGGCATTGCTTTCTATGCTTCCTAATACGACCAGAGATGTCACTGAATATTAATTTTTCTTTAATATCCCTTTTAGGATGCCTGTTTTTCTGTCTAAGTTAGTGACAGACGCTGATTGGCTGTAATAGACATCGAAAAGATATAATATAATATAAAAAGTATATATGTGAATGGTGATGTTTTAACAGATAGTGTTTTAATTATGATATAATAATGCCAAACATTTAAATAAAAATCGTAATAAAAAATGTAACCCGTAATTAGGGAGGGCCTCTAAATCGGGGGAAGGGCTACGCTATAGAGTAGTTTGTGTATGTCTTAAACCGCCACTGATTGAGCACGTATGTGCATAAGGTGTTCATGTTGAAATAACCAGATACTAGCAATAGCATGATACAACGAAAGTGTTTTAAAGTTTAACAGCTACTTTTAGGCTCATTTCATTGTAACACGATCTTTACTGCCTGAAGAAGGGCGTCTGCCCGACAGTTTACACAAATAAAACTATAAAACGTTTTTATTTAGACACTTCAATTCATTCTTCATTATCTTTCATCCAGGCCTTGCGTTAGAGCGTCACATGTTTACTGAATTGATACCACATTAATTATCAGATTAAGATAGAGCTGCTCCAGAACCAGTTTTATCACAGGTTACTTTTTCTAATAAGATACAAAACAAATTGATAAAAGTTTGATACAATAACATTATCATTTAACAACAATTCTCAACGCTCCAAAATAGGAACAAATAAAAACGAAAAGTTAATTTTCGTAATACAGTGTATATCATATAGTTTTTATTTATATCATCATATTATGATATTTTCAACTTACGAACTTCATCTTTTGCCACAATTCAAAAAGTGATTTATTACTTGAACTAAAATTAGCAACTAAAATAAAATGATTAAAAGCAATTAATTAGGATAGGTTATAATAGAAAAAATAATATTTCAAAGGAAGAACATTGGTAAGTAAAGGGTTAATATATTGTGTGGACAAAAATGAACAAATTATATAATTGGTATTTACTGCTGTTTGTGGACTAGTTTCTTTCAGTTGTTGGTATTTGTATTCAACTGTACCCCAGAGGGTCAGCAGTACGTTTACGGATTTCCAACGCTAAAATTGGGGGTTCGATTCCCCGTAGAGAACAGAGTACAGAAAGCTCATTGTGTAGCTTTGCACTAAAACAAAACACACGGAGAGTATATTGATTTATAATCCAAATCAATTATTAATATCCTTTATGAGCTATTATTTTCTTTGTTTATAACATTAACGCACGTTGTTAGAATGGCTCGTTTGTTTGTCTGCTTTTAACTAAACTGACCTTAAGCCTTCTTTAATTTGTTAATAAACTGTTGATGAAATAATTTTTAGAGGATTTTAACACATGCAGTGAGTATCTATGGTCTGTCTGATGTCACATTTTCCTTAAAAAAATCCTATAGAAAATTTCGTTTGGTGTACCTGATGTGCTCAATATTCTAATCTGTTTAAGGTAAAATAAAAAAAAACTGAATCAGTTAATTGGATACAGGTATTTAACTTTCAATCTATGGAAAAGTATATGAAATTAGGTCTAGGGTAGACACTAATGGTTGACTAATAAACTTAGTGTGTTATTACAGAAACACAAGCACTTGTAAAATTGAGATAAACCAAACATTTATTATCTTATTATAATATCATTTTCCAATTTCAAGTACACTTCAGTAAATGTTTTCTTTTTAATGAATAGTGGGTATTTGATACAATAATAGAGGTGGTGGTTCGATGTGAAGGTGAAATAGTGTAACTTTAACAATGGTCTAGTTCGTTAACCATAGTAAAACAGATCCCCATCTCAATTTTCCATGTAATTATTATTTTATAGTTATCAGTTGAAACATCTGAGGAACATTAACATTCTCAGTTTTAGTATCAAACATGTAGTATATATTATGATTTCATTTGAAGGTGATAGAGTTACGGCAGGACTAGGCTTCGCATAAAGACTGTTTATTTGCATTTTAAACAGCTCGTAGAGTAAGTTCATTAAAGAGATAGAGAATAAAAAGCGCAATACACTTAGTTTTAATGGGTCTCTTAAGAGCTTAAGATACTAATCACTATTTTAAGATACCAAACGTTTGTTTGTTTTGAATTTCGCGCAAAGCTACACGAGGGCTATCTGCGCTAGCCGTCCCTAATTTAGCAGTGTAAGACTAGAGGGAAGGCAGCTAGTCATCAACACCCACCGCCAACTCTTGGGCTACTCTTTTACCAACGAATAGTGGGATTGACTGTCACGTTTATAACGCCCCCACGGCTGAAAGAGTGGTACGGGGATTCGAACCCGCGACCTGCAGATTGCGAGTCGAGCTCCCTAACCACCTGGCCATGCAAAATGATAATGTTTAAACAATGTATGGTAGACGTAATATAAAAAGAAATCTTTTGAAAGTGCTGTTTATTTATTTCCTAAATGATCAGCTTCTGATATTAATAAGTTTCATGTCATTAGATGTCAGACGCAAAAGAAAAAGGCCTGACATGGTCTAGTGATTTGTTCACTGGGCTGCGAACTATAAGGTTGAGTGTTCGAACCGTGGTTTGCGGCTGCGCATACTGTGCACAATCAGCTGTGGGACATTATAATTTTGATAGTCAATCGTGTCATTCAGTTAATAGCAGTCGCGTAGGTGGCGAGTGCTGCTGACTGGTTGCCCTCACGTTGATCAGCAGTTCTAAATTTGTGATGACTATTGCTGAACATTAAGGGTAACTGACAAAGCTGATTAGTCTAAATGTTGCATATATAGTACTTTTGAGATTGAATATATCAAATACTTATGAGGGAAGAGTCATACTTCAAAGAGCTTATTTTTTCTATTCCACTTATGAATTAAGTTGTGCAGTTTTTTCGTATTTTTATTTTCTGTTTATGACAAAGCTACTAAGGCTATCTGCCACCGTTCCTACGCTAAGAGATTGACTGTCACTTTTATAATGCACCAAAAGCTTCAAGTGCGGGGAATATTTTGTGATATCGCACAGATTCAAACCTGGCTCATCAACTCAGAAATTCAGAGCTCTACCATAGGGTGTTCCCTGGTGGGCCAGCGGTAAATGTATGTACTTACAACGCTAAAATCTAGGGTTCGATATTCACAGCACTAGATAGAGCGTATATAGCCAATTTAATAGCTTTGGGAGAGAAAATAACGACCACTATCTACTACAAGCCCTATACACGACCCGTATTTGAAGTCTTATTTAAGCAGTGTAAAATTAGGGATTTTATCAATAGATGGAACAGGCATATATAGCTGTTGCAGAACGAAAAGCGAACTTTTAGATGACGTAGTTTGCACTTTTATTATCTCGGTTTACGTTTTTATCTAAATCGTGCTAACACGTTTGGTGTATTGCATGTGCAAAAATCTAGCACCTTAAATAATTGACTATTAGGTTTTGTTTCACAGGTTTGTTATTTGACATGAGAATACTTTATCAATTAATATAATTTAAAATAAGCTCTCTAGTGGCTCAGCGCAAGTGTGAGGTTTTATAACGCTAAAAAGTTGGATTTCAATACTCACGATAAGCAAGCACAGATAGTCCATTGTATAACTTTGCGCTTCATAAAAAATATATTTTAAATTGTGACAGAGTTCATTATTTTTTACTCTCCTGTACTGGGAATTTCCGATACATTTACTATAATTAGCATACCTTAGGATAGGGGTTCCCATACTTTCTAGGCACAAGACCCCCTAGACTGAGTAAGTATTGCGTTTTTGAAATGAATTTGAGAATACTATTTAGGGTAAGTCGCCCTACAGGAAAGATGAATAGATTCACAGTTTATGGTAACACATGTAGCTGAGTTCTCAAGGACTTTAGTTTTTCGTGACCCGATTTTCGTCCTTTTTTTGTTCTTTCGAAATTAGAATATTATTTATTCCATTTATATTTAGGCTTTCTTCATTTTTTTTCATATATTAATGTAAACATATGTGCTTCTGAAGTAATTCAATAGTTAGCCCATTGTACTTTAGCAGTTAAACCATTATACTTCAGGAGTTAAACCACCGTACTTTAGCAGCTAAACCATTGTACTTTAGCAGTTAAACCGTTATACTTTAGCAGTTAAACCGTTATACTTTAGCAGTTAAACCATTGTACTTTAGCAGTTAAACCACTGTACTTGAGCAGCTAAACCATTGTACTTTAGCAGCTAAACCATTGTACTTTAGCTGTTAAACCATTGTACTTTAGCAGCTAAACCACTGTACTTGAGCAGCTAAACCATTGTACTTTAGCAGCTAAACCATTGTACTTTAGCTGTTAAACCATTATACTTTAGTAGTTAAACGGTTATACTTTATACTTTAGAAGTTAAACCATTGTATTTTAGTGGTTAAACCATTGTACTTTAGCGCACTGTTGCCAATTATTTTTAGCAGTTTATCGCTAGATTTCATGGTCCCTAGATTTATATAAAAGTCATTAGAAAAGCAGCTAGACCGATTTAATGTTATTAATATATTATTACTGTCATCATACTCCTATATAAGAAACAAAGTACTAAATTTATATTACAATGAAAGAAAATAATTGCAGTCCTTGCACATGGTCGCTCACCACCCCATATCCTCCACCTGTAACTCCTATGTATCATTGCTTCATCCATCATGTTGCTCACTGCACATCACTGGCTACCACCAAATCTATTTATGTATTGAAACATTACCATTTTTCCGAAAATGAAAGAAATGTGGATTTGACTTAGAAATATCAAAATTTTAATCGAAACTCAAGGTCATCATTCAGACTTTGCAACTAGAGTCTTGTACGTTTTTAGCAATCATTCCTATCTATATTGTATATTATAGGCAAATAAAATATATAAACTTTAATGTTTGAAAACGTTTCACAAATCAAGTGCCAGATATCTCTATAGTGTACCAAGATAGTGCGGATATAACCTAGTAAGTTGTTATTATGATGAAACACGACAGTTCACTAAGACAGAACGTGAATCAAACGTCGCGAAATAAATAGGCCTAAGTCAAATATATTCTATATCTTATCTATAAATTTGATATATGCATCTAGCTCATATAGATAAACATTTTAATAATACTTTAACTTATACTTAACATAACTATTATACACGAATTTAATAGGACATTAAGATTAAAGTAAGTCTAATTTCCGTATTATTTCGTTCACATTTTGTTTCCATTGTTTAAAGGAGCTGATCATAAGAATGTCATAAATATCACACTTTTGCGGAGAGTTTTCATGCAAGATGTGTGGTAAATAGGCTTAATTACCCTGCATCAGATGCCATTTTCCAATGGTAGCTGTAAGTCTAAAGAAAATGTTATCAAGGTAAATAGACTCACAAACTTTTATTTTTGACAAAAATCATGGCCAATCAGTAGAATTAGCTAGGTTTTCAATGGATTAGCTAGATTTGTCTCTTGTCGCTAGGGCCCTTGGCAACAGTGCTTTAGCATTACTAAATTTACTAGGTTGTAATATTCTGTATCGGAAAATTCTTATCGCACATTCACAGGGGAGAGGGTGGTGGTGGTGTTCGGCTTAACCAAGTATTTTTGTGATCTAAAAAAATTGTGCTTATATAGTTATAGTGCAGCTGTCTATGATATTTAACGTTTTATGCATAGTCTACATTCTTCTAATGTAGCATTAGCATTTTTTTTTGGTATGAAATAGTCGCATACCCCCAGACCCCTGTAGTATTAGCATGCTCTGTATGCTGATTGTGCTTAGTACAATTTGTGTTGGCTTTTGGTCTCCCAAATGTGAACCCCTCTTTCAAACATTCTGCATGAGGGTCTGTTCTGTGTAACGTTTGAGTAAATATTTTTCTATGTTATAGTCGAAATCTTGACAAAACATTATCGTGGTTTTTATGATCTACGTTTTCACACATTTTTGCTAAAGTGAGTGTTTGTTTGAATTTCGCGCAAAGCTACACGAGGGTTATCTGCGCTAACCGTCCCTAATTTAGCAGTGTAAGACTAGATGGAAGGCAGCTAATCATCATCACCCACCGCCAACTCTTGGGCTATTCTTTTACCAACGAATAGTGGGACTGACCGTAACATTATAACGTCCCCACGGCTGAAAGGGCGAGCATGTTTGTTTGTTATGGATTTCGCGCAAAGCTACACGAGGGCTATCTGTGCTAGCCGTCCCTAATTTAGCAGTATAAGACTAGAGGGAATGGAGCTAGTCATCACCACCCACCGCCAACTCTTGGGCTACTCTTTTACCAACGAATAGTGGGATTGACCGTCACATTATAAAGCCCCCACGGCTGAAAGGGCGAGAATGTTTGGTGGGACGGGGATATAAAGTGAGTGTATCCTGTGAAGTCACTTTGTTTTACACGACTGAAAGATCATGTCAGTATTCCTCTAAATAACTCCAGAAAGATGAAGTATGTCGAATATATTCCTAAACTTAAAATCTCCTCAAACGTACAAAGACTACTAACCAATTTAAAATAGACCACAGCCAAGTGCTTTGACATGTTTGCTATAAATGTTTTAGTCAAAACTAGGAAATCCCTGAATATATTTTGCAATTATATGTTTGTACATTGCATATAAAATTATGAAAGCTCTAATGATTCTATTGTATTGTAATTTTGATGATCAAATCTCAGAGAAAGAAATGATAATGCCTCTTGCTGCTAATTAGTAGCCTGACGGCACTAACCCTTATCACCTGTCCTCCATCAAGTAATATGTAAGAGTGTTTTAATTTTATTTTAATCTTCATTTGGCGAGTAATGAGGGAGAGAGTTCATGATCTAGTTCTGACAGTTTCTCAATGGATAGCATAGATAATTTGCTTGTGGAACTTATAATATGAATTTGGTTTAATTTGATAACTTTGACCTAATATAATTTAACAAAGATAATTTCAATTGCATGTATGCTATCTACCAAAATATAAGAAAAAATTTATTTATAAAAACCTTCGTCTATACTTGTTTCAACAGATAGTCACGTGTTATGTGGACAGGAAAAACCAACACCTGTCAGCCAATGGATTTGTTAAGAATAGCGCCCCCTGAAAGTGAATATATCATAGAGTCGGGTAGACTCTATATGTAGGTATTCAATAGCCATAATACAACCATGAACGATAAAAAATCAACAATGACAGAGAGTTTTATCTTAAAAGACGATTGCCACTGGCTTTCATTTGTTTTTCTATCCAACAAGCCCAAAAACAAAGCAAGAAACCGGCACTAATATATCAAACTAGAAAGTCGCCAATCCACCATATTGTTCGTCTTTTTTCGTCTTGTTGCAGTCGAGATAACTCTACAATTGACCGACCATTTTTTTGTACAATTTTGTACTCGTGTATTTTACAGTGTAACATTAAATTTTAATTTTGAAAGTCATGTAGGAATGATCTATGTATAGCTGTATCATCTCTATATTATTGTTTGCATTCTTTTGGCACTGTCATCCCTATATCAGTTTATATTTACAAAATGTTTTAGTATTTGTTGAAAGGATAATGCCCTCAGGTCTGTCATATTCGATGATAGTCAGTTACCGGTTACTTCAGCATCATTAAACCATTATCATCTGAAAATAAAGATGTAAAATAAGATGGAATAGGACCAATTGAAGAAGAGCCCACGTTATCTACAGTTTGACCAAACTAGGCAAAAACAAAACACGTATCCTGAGGTCAAACTTAGAAATTACTTTCATATGGTAAACAAGAGGAAAGACAGCAAATAGAAGTTACTGTGTATTAATTATATACAAACGGTTTCAAAATGTTTTTGTTTCACTGTCATAGGCAAATGATTTATGTTTAGGCTAAGACAATGAAACCTATCCATCACAACAATTATATCCAACTTCAAAGCCTATTTAACTTTGCAGTTTATCACATGTGTGACAGAAAGTCCATCTTTATTTGTATTTGACTTACAAACTACCATTTCTTTTGGTAGAAAGATCTACCATTGCAGAGTAGTTGTCTTCTCAGGAAAATAAAATAAAAGTTAGTTGACAGATCTTCGTATCAGGTCTGTGAACTTTGACCATAGAAATGGATGTGCCTTCCCACACAGAATATAAACTGAAGCCAATCTTATACAAGCCTAATTACTGTTTACTTATCTATAAGTATGGTTAAATTAGGTGGGGACTTGGGTTACTAGCAAGATATAAGGTTAAACTATTATCTCTTGAGAGACACGAACAATAAAATAAGAAACTAGTCTCACCTTAAACCTGGTTGGTAGAATACTTAGTGGAATCGAAGACGAGCTGAAAAATACACCTACAAAAATCGTTCGTTGTTCACTGTTTGTTGCCTTAGCATCAGTAAAGCAGTGTTTTCCTCTTCGCATTTGAGATAAAAAGCTATCCGGATGCTATATAACAGCTATTGTATGTATGTCTGGAGATAATTGAATCCTGACCACTGTTGAAGAATCAATAAATGGGACAAACTCCTTTCCCTCGATAAGGAATCAATAAATGGGACAAACTCCTTTCCCTCGATAAGGAATCAATAAGTGGAACAAACTCCTTTCCCTCGGTAAGGAATCAATAAATGGAACAAACTCCTTTCCCTCGGTAAGGAATCAATAAATGGGACAAACTCCTTTCCCTCGGTCAGTCACCAGCAGTGGTAGTTGCAATATTTTTTTAGCTAAAATTTGCCACTATTAATAGACTGTGATAGAATATGTCTTTGAACAGCTTGTCAAAGAAATTGCCTTTGATAAAATTGCTCCTGCTAGACAGGTGTCCACTATCATGATCTTTGAAATTCGGAGAGATTCTTGCTTTTACTCATTGTCCTGCAGAATAACAGTTTTCAAAGCTCAACTAATCATATGATACATCACGATTATTATATGTTGCAAATGCAAAGAAGTGGAGCGTTCAATATATGAGTACATGTGTGGAAATCCTGATAAAGTAGCCAGCCAGTATACAGTTTTTTTTAGTTAAACCGGACGTTTCGAAATGAGATTCCGAAACGTAGAGTTTCGAATAAGAATTTAGCTAATTTACTCGAATACATATACACATTTGTAGTATTTTGTTAAGTTTGTTTATTTTAGAGCAAAATCACATTTGGCTATTTGCTGTTTCCAATATGGGGAATCGAGCCTCGAGTTTTAGCGTTGTAAGTCTGTAAACCTACCACTAACCCATCAGGGGATATTTTCTTAAGAATATGCAGAGCGTAAAACTTTAATAACTTGAACATGCAACGTGAACTTTTTTGTCTGAGAGGTTTCTGTGTACTTTTTAAAGTATAAATTAGAACAGAGACCTTCATGTTGTTCTTTAAACTAAACTTGCCGCCCAACTAATTTATTTTTAGGCATAATCTCCACTAACACAAAATCAGGGGGCGAATCTAATATTTTCATTCTAAATTATCCAAACCTGTCCATAAACCGTGTAATAGAAGAATCAGGAGAAGATTGATACTGCCGAGGACATCGTTCATTGGACAGTTCTTCTTCAGAAAAACACGTGAGGTAATTAAAACATTAGAGTCTCTGCGGCCATCTGTGGAGCCGTAAAGCGTGAACTACTTCGTGTCTTAGAAAGTATCTTAGATGCTGACTTTTAATCATAACATTAATGATCCCAATAATGCTTGAAAATCGTAGGCAAACTCGTGCTTCCAGTGGCCAGTATTTCTAATGGCCCTGTTATTGCTTTAACGGCAAGTAGAAATTACCATTGGAGTTATTACACCACGCTCTTAATTGAAAATGAACACAAATTGGAGCTGTTCACGTATAAAACAAATCACCAAACTTATGTAACTGGAGCGTAATTTTGTTTTTATCCTGGACAATGTACTGTAAAAAGTCAGGATAGATTTTACAAACGCATTTATTCCGCGAACGAGGGTATATTCACAACAATAAAAACTGTTAGAAACATTATTCTCTAAAGTCTAATTCCAAGTACCTGCTTTAAATGCTGAATTTAAAGTGACATATTAGTAACTCATGAACTTACAATTCATCATGAGTTGAGTACGTTAAAAAATGTTTGGTTTTTAAGAAGTCACAACAAGATCTCGTATCATTTCGATTTATCTGTTCTACAGAGTTACACATGACATGACGACAGTAATTAGATACAAGCGAAAACTGTGTATAAAGTTTGGCTAGATCAGCTCGCAAACATTGTGACTAGTGAATAACGTTGGTGTTTTCGTTTTAACATTAAATATGATATAATTTTTGTTAGCGGCCAATACTACTAGGAGGAATAAAACAGATTCATAAACTAACTTTGAAGCTTTTAATAGGACTAGCATTAAAAAGAATTCCATAATCTAATTTTGTTGCTATTAATGGGATGAATGAATTTAAAACAAATGCATAAGTTAAGTTTGTAGCTGTTAATAGGACTGTAAGAGTTAGAACAAACCCGAAATCTAAGCTTGGTGTTGTTAAAAAGGTTAAGAGGATTAAAAAAAACCTTAACGCTAGAGCTCTTATAAAGCTTAGAACAAACCAAAATCCAACTTTGTTGTTGTTAAAAGGACTAAGAGATTAAAACAAACCCCAAAATTTCACTTCGTACTGTTCATAGGACTAGAAAGGTTAAACCAAATCCCATATCTAGCTTCGTTGCTGTTAAAAGGATCAGGAGAACAAAATAGCACTAACCTAAACCGAATTAAACTTGTTGACCATCAAGGCTGGCAACTTTTGCTTTTGACTAGTGTGAAACATGTAGTTTGGTGGTGAACGTCGCTTTTTACGTAACACATTTGGATTATGTAACACAATAAACACACAAAAAACATCAACAAACTGTCTAATATTAGACAAGTGAATCTATTGTCGATATTAAAATTAAAAACAAAACCTTCTCCAAACTTCTTGTGGTAATGATTCTTGTCGTATCCGTTATCACTTAAATCTTTATGTTTACTTCCCTGTTCCGCATAAGTTATATTTATCGCTATTCTATTAAACACTGTGTTTCTTAGCGAAAAGCATTTCGTGTTAAATTTTATTTATTTCAGTTTTCGGCTTTTAAATTTCATGTTACTGCTGGTCAGTAGTTCAATATTATTGACGGCGGGCAATAGTCTTAGCAGTTTTGTTATAAATACAAAACACAATACAATACAATAAATTTCAAGTTAAAACTTCTTCAGTGATTTGTAATAACAGTCAGAAAATGAAACTTAGCTGAAACGTTATTGCTTATTTACTGGCATGTATGCTATTTGTGCTGTGTGTAACAGTACAAGCTTACCTGGTAATATCAGCTAAGTGCAAGGATTACAAATCTGAGGATTCATGTTCGCTACTCGTTACCGTAAAAACGCGCTCTTCACTTTGAGAACGTGAGTGCGCTATAAGAGTGACAGCCAAATCTACTATTCGACCAGACAAGGATAAATGGTGCTGACTAGCTGTCTTTCCTCTAGTTTATCAGATGAGAACTAGGAGCGGTTATATGCAGATTGTAGTTTCACGAAATTCTGAAACAAATCGATATCGGATGATTTGGATATAGGGACTGGTCGAACAAACAGATATCTGATGATTTGGATATAGGGACTGGTCGAACAAACAGATATCTGATGATTTGGATATAGGGACTGATCGAACAAACAGATATCGGATGATTTGGATATAGGGACTGGTCGAACAAACAGATATCTAATGATTTGGATATAGGGACTGATCGAACAAACAGATATCGGATGATTTGGATATAGGGATTGATCTAACAAACATACATTTGATTATTTGGATATAGGGACTGATCTAACAAACAAATATCGGATGATTTGGATATAAGGATTTATCGAGCAAACGGATATCAGATGATTTGGATATAGGGACTGATCGAACAAACACATATCGGATGATTTGGATATAAGGATTTATCGAGCAAACGGATATCAGATGATTTGGATATAGGGACTGATCGAACAAACACATATCGGATGATTTGGATATAAGGATTTATCG
>NW_013666368.1:185465-187359 GCF_000517525.1 Limulus polyphemus | reverse complement strand
CAAAAAAATCACAAAAAACCTTCAATTCCAAAAATTTATTTTGTTCGTATAAGTGAGTCTAATTTCAATTACGTATTCGTCAACTTACTATGTTATTTAGTTCACCACTCCGTGTTGATCGAAATCTCATTTTTTTTATATTAAACTGTCTTGGTTTTCGTGCGAATACTTAATAAAACTGAGACATTTGCTGTTTTTGTATAAAAAAAAAAAAACTAGTGCGTTTTATACAATAAACATCACTGTGCTTACAAATAATTTTTCGTTAATTGTACTGCTGTGTTATCACAGTGTACTTCTCAACACAAGAAATGTGTATCTTACTCTTCTCGAGGAAACATTCACACCTGTATTTACAGCAAGGTCTGTACTACCATCATATACCTCGTAAAAGACATAGACTGAGATACTTAACATCACTTTTGGAGAGTTTCGATTTTCTATATCGACCACTTCAATTATTAACATTGTCAGTTTTCCATATCATATCCAGAGTATTGCATACAACTCCAACTGAAATACGGAGTCCTGTCTCAATTCTTTGCATGATGTATCCTTGCCCATCTAGAGCTGTAGTTTATTCATGCTTATTATGCTGTATTTCAGTCCTGAGAACCATGACTGTATTCACACTACCCCTCATTGGCATAGTATGACGTCCTGTACTTTTGTAGTGAGATTATTCTGAGTGATTGGATGTCGACCAATCACGTTGTAAACTAGGGTGTTCAGTTGCAGTCAATAAAAAAATGGCATTATTGTAAGCTTTGCCTTATAAGAACATTTCCCTCACCATTTTCCTATTTATTTCTAAACAGTATATATGTATGAATCTATATTTATATATATGTATATACACACACATATATAGGAAAAAACACAAGGCAAATTACTAATTTTGAAGTGTTAAACGTAAACAAAGGTCGAAAATTAGATTAATTTTAAAGAAATTAAATTACAAGCTTTATTACGTGAAAAAGTTCCAATTTTTAATCAGCATACACGGTATCAGGATCTGAACAATATATAACATCTAGAAAAATCTTTAGGTCGACTGAGAGTACTGTCCCAGTAATACACACGTTCATTTTTTGAGAATGTGAAAAAATTTCAGAAATCATTTTTGAAACAACTTCTTGATAGGTTAAATGCACCAGTCGTGAAATGTTTACATTGTGTTTTCCAATGAAATTAGTAGGCGCAATTCGTAAATACTAGAACAAATTGTATACATCCAAGAATGTTCAACACCGTAATGCTTGATGTAAGATCCGTTAGGACTAGTATCTTGACGACGAATTTCGAATTTTGTATGATAAAAGTTGTTCAGTTTCAAACTGATAACCAAGAATGAGTTTCGGGGCAAAACATTTAATTTCATCCAAATCGTGTTGAGAAAACTGTTAGAGATTATTGTGAAGCGTGTTATAATGTAGGCGGTATTGTGAGCACTGGGACGCAAAAATTGAATGCCTTTTAAGTGTGCCAAGTTTAAACATCTAGTTTGTTATAGAAAAATACAATGTTTTCAGGCTTAAAGCAAACTCGATCCAGTTATTTTTTTTCACAGTAACAGTACCGACATTTTAGGATGACGTCCACTCATGACACCAGACCTTATTCTTATACATCTGGAGGGGTTAATTGACTCCAGACGTAAGTCCTATAGATGATATGCTAGTTAATTTGGAGAAGTTAGCTGACCACAACTCTTAATCCTATAGATATCATATCAGTTGGATAATTTTGGTTTGATTTGTTTTGAATTTCACGCAAAGCTACACGAGGGCTATCTGCGTTAGCCGTCCCTAATTTAGCAGTGGAAGACTCGAGGGAAGGCAGCCAGTCATCACCACTCACCGCCAACTCTCGGCCTACTCTTATACCAACGAAT
>NW_013666368.1:182965-184998 GCF_000517525.1 Limulus polyphemus | reverse complement strand
GAATAGTGGGATTGACTGTCACATTATAACGACCCCACGGCTGAAAGAGCGAGCATGTTCGGTGTGTCGGGGATTCGAACCCGCGCCCTTCAAATTGCGAGTCAAACGCCTTAACCACCTGGCCATGTCGGGCCCGGTTGGACAAACTGAAGGGATTAATCCTAAAAGTTAACCATTCTCATCTCTCTTGCAAAATTTACAAACTTCACAGATTTTGAATATTTATATCAAATAATTATTATTTGTAAGAGTTTCGCTGTCTATTCTCTAAAATTTGTAGTACCGAATTAGTGTTTACGTACAGCAACGTTTTGTTTTCTGACGTCAGTTTCACGTGTTCCATCGTTTTGCGTACGAACATATCCAATATCAATGTACAGAAATTAGTTCCGTTTAGATTTCCGGTCAGAAACACTACGATGGAAAATTTTAGAACTTTGCATTTCATCCAATCTATTACTTCATTATCATAAGGCTTGTAAAATTTCACGTGCGTAAGATAACAAATAATGAGGTAGACGTATTAATATTTCACCGAACTCTTGCAACTAGGAAGCCATTCTGAAATTCAATGTTAGTGACGGCGCTTATAACGCATAAAACCGGAGTTCGATCAATGCAACGGACCCAGTGCAAACAGATCTTTGTGCAGTTTTGCGTTAAGAACAAAACGAACCTACAGCCTCCTGGTGGCGTTAATGTGAATAGAAATCCATCGATCTTTACACATGTTGGAGGCTGCTGCATGTATAAAATAAAAAAGTTAATCGTAAAATCTCATTTAATATTTTATTTTTAGTATTAGATGATTTCCTTTTATGTATTAACAACCACTACTACAATTTACCACAATTATCACATTGTTGTAAAATTGCAGAAGGATACTCAATAAAGTCGCTAGTATTGTGATCTGTTATGACTACACTAAAATTGATAAGTACTGTAGACATGGAGGCAAAATAGAGGCTTTTTTAGACTCCCTAGTTGTAGGCTTGAAAATATAATCTTTGCATTTTGAATCAACTTCTTTCTGTACTTTTTTGACGATCCCTATTTCCCAATTTCTAAATTAACAATTTGTACTTATCTTATTTTTTAAGTTTTTTTTTATGTCCGTTTATTTATTTTCAACCACGTACGTGCATATGCGTTCAGTTGAATGTCACATACTTTTCAACAGTTTACTGCTGCACTGGCTTTTTTTTCCCACCCAACCACCACACTGAATAAGTAACAAATGTACAACAATGAATAAACACATGTACTGGTATGTAACTACAACAAACAAAGTGTAAAGTTGTTCTTGAAGGCAAAAATTATATCATCACAGACTTAATGACCGGCTTCCATCAATGTCACAGTTTAATGTAATAAAAGATGAACAGGAACAAAGCAAGCTCATGAAATGGGCTAAATTTTGATTTTGTCTATAATCGTGAAAATCACTTATTTTGCTTATTATCAATGTTTGGGTGGTCTTAGCTATTGAAAAGGAAGATTTTGAGTGTTGTTTAAGAATAAGTCTGCTTTTTAAGGTGGTTTTACCCGAATGTTCTATTACAGTTTTGAGCAAATTCTTGTGCGATCCCTGTTATGGACCACTATCGGTGTTCATGATATTACGATTTTAATATCAGAACAAAAAGTTATTAATGTTAGCAAGCAATATCTGACTCAACGGTAGAAAATATAACTATTTTGGTAGGTGGTGTGTGTGTGTGCTTTCTTATAGCAAAACCACATTGGGCTATCTGCTGTGTCCACCGAGGGGAATAGAACTCCTGATTTGAGCGTTGTAAATTCGAAGACTTACCACTGTCCCTACGGGGGACGATAGGTGGTGGGGTATTCCATTAGATCCGGAATTCCAGAAGCCTAATGGTTGTGTGGGGCGTGATCCAGGGAATATTTTGCTGTGGTGTCTTCTTTTATTCGAGTAACCGTTAAGGTGTTTCTTGTTTGTTTGTTTGATTTGAATTTCGCGCAAAGCTACACGAGGGCTATCTGCGCTAGCCGTCCCTAATTTAGCAGTG
>NW_013666368.1:181374-182480 GCF_000517525.1 Limulus polyphemus | reverse complement strand
AATAAGGTGTTTCTATCCAACAAAAATTGGACCACCCGCACGATATGGCCATTCTATTTTGCCATTTCTTTAGTTCTTCTTTTTTCTCTTATCCCTGTAATATTCTATCATTTGATTCAGAAAAAAAATATTCGTATTTTCTGTTCCTTACCTGATGTTGAATCCTTCTGCTCTCATTTTCATTTGAGAACAATCCGTCAGATACATCCGTAAGTTGGCCGCTCCTGTACTCAGACGCACTTCTCTTTGACCTCTTGGTAAAACTTACTCCGTCAAAGTTTCTCTGACCTCTTTTACTGCTAACTTTTTGTGCATCTTTTGTAGCTACATATACTACGCTTATGACACCTCGGACATTTTGTTAATTTACATTTTCAGGCAAGCTTTGAATCCGACCTCGTTTCCATCTCGACAAAAACAAACACTCAGATATTCTGGTTCGTTATCCCAGCAGTTTCGCACAGGTTTCACAAAATGTTCGGGAATGGTGAGTGTTCCATAGATAATTTACTACCTCAATGTCTGTTTTGTATTCATCTATTCTATTTTCGTAATGCATTCAACGGCAGTGCCAAAGAGAAGAGGTGGAGCTACTGTTGTAATGTCTTCTTTGTTAACCTTTTATTCTTCTATTTTCTGATGCATTTTTTTTTCAATTGTAATCACTTCTGATGTTAGCTCTTCGGTATGCTCTGATGTCCTGGTATCATTTATAATACAGAAGCAATAGTTTCTATCATTATCTTACAATCTCTTTTTTTGTCTATTTTTGTTTTCTATTATTCACTTATTGTGGTTAGTTTTACATTTTTCAACAATAGTTTGTTATCGATTGTATTGTTTATTGTGTCGGGTATTCTGAGTTTTCGGGTTTTTGAACTGTAATTTCGTCTTATTTAATCTTGTTTACAAATAAACAACGGAATAATATGGTTATAGAGGCTTTGAATCCAAGAATCCATCTTTATGATGGCAAAGGACTCAATGTAAGTAAAAATACCAAGAAGGGATGGGGATGACCAAAGCCAGCATTGAGTTTTGCCGCTTACTCCCAAACATGATTATGACATAAAACCTGAATTGACCTAATAAGTACGGTGTTTTTA
>NW_013666368.1:164630-180545 GCF_000517525.1 Limulus polyphemus | reverse complement strand
ATAATAATAAACAAAGCTGTAACAACACAAGAGGTAAAATATAATAATAAACGAAGCTGTAACAACACAAGAGGTAAAATATAATAATAAACAAAGCTGTAACAACACAAGAAGTAAAATATAATAATAAACGAAGCTGTAACAACACAAGTGGTAAAATATAATAATAAACGAAGCTGTAACAACACAACATTTCAATATTTACTTTCCACTATAAACACTCACCAACACCAACTAATTGCCAGTTTACGGTTTTTATTTTATTTTATTTTTTTAAACAAATAAATCTTTTCTCAGTTGTCATTTGTTCAAGTGGAATTTCACCCGATATTGATTTTCCCACAGGTCCTACCATTAGAGTTAAATACACTTCCTTCGCAACTTATTTCTTGTGATATTCTAAAAAAGATCAATAAGAATGTAGTAATGATGTGTTTGGGCCTTCTTTTCTGTATTACCTCTACAGAATCTGATAAATAAGTTCTTAAACATTCGAATAACGCCCGTTTCGACGAGTTCCACATGCTACAACTAACAATGGAGCTTTGGTAAAGTGTGCGAAAAAGGACGTATGCTTTTTTTTCTTCCGTAATTTTAATAATATAATATTCACAGTTCACAAGGGTGTTTTCGGTGTGCATTGTGACGGTAAACGGCAATGGAACGTTTTCTCTACGAATAAAAACGTTGTGGCATGCAATCAGTGGGAAGTGATTCCCTTGTATAAATTACAGATGTATTATCAAAAGTCTTTTCATAGTTTATATCTTGTACAGACGCATATTAACTGAATGATTTTGAATTGTCATTACTTGAAATTATTTTACTTGAAGGCCAAGTTAATTTTAGCACTACATTATACAAATAACCAACATTGTTATTTCCCTAATATCTATATGTATTTGCAACTATTAATTTTGTTGTGAGGGAACATACATATATATATATATATATATACATATATACACAAATAAAGCTATTATTTAACATACATAGATATGCCCTCCAGTGGCACAGCGGTATGTCTGCGGACTTCCAATGCTAGAATCCGAGTTTCGATACCCGTGGTGGGCAGAGCACAGATAGCCCATTGTGTAGCTTTGTGCTTAATTACAAACAAATACATAGATATATGTAAAGATATTATTAATATATATATATATATATTCTAAAATTGATTTAACATACATTTTCATATAAAATCCTAATTTTTGTTATGTATTAAATGCAACAATTTTCTTTGGCTATTTAATGTTGGATAAAATATCTTAACTAACCAGATATCACTTTATTTCTTTGTTTCAGAATTTCGCGGGAAGCTACATCTGCGCTAGCCGACTCCAATTTTGAACTGACCGACTAAACTGCACACGCAACGTACGGCCCGCGAGGTGGTTTTATCCAGCCCACGAAGAGATCTTACATTTTATTATATTTCATATTTTAAGAACTCATCGCGGGCCGTATGTTGCACATGCCTGAACTAAAGAGACGGCAACCAACCAACAGATCCCACAGCCAAACCTTGGCCTACTCTTGTCTGATCGAAAGCTCTCAAAGTGCGGAGCGCGTTTTAATGACAACGGGATGCGAATCATGAAACCTAAGATTCACAGTCTGGACACGCTAATAACTTGTTCATACCTGGAACAAAACCGGATGTCATATTTACATAGAGTCCTCGTGCAAGTATGACTTATTTACTTTTAAAGTCTGTGTTCAGTGCTTTCTACTGAAGTTAAGTACGTTATTTTAGAACAATGTTGGAGCCTCCCCACGTCGTTATCTTGTATGGTAATATTTATCTATCTAATTTGATGACCGCACATCTTGAAAGTAGTCCAGCAGCATAGTTTCTGTTACAAAAAACTCCGTTGTAGGGCTGTCAGGTTCAGAGTACACCATTCCTCCCCACATCTTTCCATAATCCATCTATTGTATGAGGGCAATAGTTTCCCAGCACCCATTGAAACAGTTTGATTTCACAGAAATCCAGAAAAAGTTATTCCGGCGACATAATAGGTATGTGTACGTATGAAATACCATGAATAGCCGTTTCATTCTCTAGCGGCTTGAGGTATGAGACGGTTTTCGCTTTTTCAGGTGGAGATCCTTCTTAATTATATTGCGTTCTGTCGCCTGTGACACGTGAATGTTGCCACTGCTATCTGTGTTCGTGAATTCTCATTTGTTACAAGACTCTGCACTTTGTTTAGCACGACTGGGCTGTGACTTATTGCTTGTCTTCTGAATAGTCCTGCTGCCCCAAGTTGATCCATATTATTTTGTTCAAAGAACATTAAGAATAAGGGCCATTCTAGTACTAAAAAATCTAAATCCCCAATCTGAACATATTTTTATAGTATAAGTATATGATTATCTTGCGTCGGGAAAGGTTGTTACATATCCTTCCCCAAAACGATAAATTTTCGGTAGCTTCCCATTATCAACTTAACGCAAAACAATGTCAACATGTATTTATGATACTGCGACTTTATATCGGCAGTGTTTGTCAAGCGATTTGCCGACTTGCATATTCAAAATCATTTTACTATAACGTACTCAAGCCTCTTTATGTCTAGCACTTCAAGATGAAGACCTCTATGAACAAGGAGAGAAAATATATCTTCTCCAAAATAACTGAAGAAGTTCATGTTTTAACAATAATTTTAAATCACATTTAAAGTGGCCTCTATTTTAAAAAAAAAGTGCTAATCTGAAGCCTCAAAGAAAATAAAAGCAAAGCGACAAAATTATCATGAGTTTGATGTTAGTGAGTTTTCTAGTAATCAAACAAATTTAAAGTGGCCTCTATTTAAAAAAAAAGCGCTAATCTGAAGCCTCAAAGAAAATAAAAGCATAGCGACAAAATTATCAGGAGTTTGATGTTAGTGAGTTTTCTAGTAATCAAACAAATTTAAAGTGGCCTATATTTAAAAAAAAGCGCTAATCTGAAGCCTCAAAGAAAATAAAAGCAAAGCGACAAAATTATCAGGAGTTTGATGTTAGTGAGTTTTCTAGTAATCAAACAAATTGAAACAAAAAAGTGGTTTATGAACCACTTTTAGTAGCAGCGTGGTACAACAGAGAACATATTCAAATGTTAAATGTTTTGTACATTCCTGTAAGAAAACAAGGAACGCTAATGACTTGAATCCTTCAGAGGCGGGAGGCAGTTCCGCCCGAAATTAACCCCTGGAAAGAAATAACTATCTAATTATATACGTGTCTATCTGTCTATCTCGCTACAAAAAGTAAAAATAAATAAAAATCAGTTTTGAAGTCAAGGAATTTATAACAACAAAAAAGACATCAAATACTTGACATTCTTGTGGTTCCACTTTATTCAACAAGTAAGTGAAGCAGGCCTTCAATTCAAGTTACTTAAGGGTAACTCTTAAATGAGGCTCCATTTCAGATAGAAAGTACGTGCATGATATTTTCAATCACATGCTACAGATTTTGAACAAAACATTCACTTTTAAAGTGAAGTTAAGCATGGAATAAAGACCTGTTAGCTGAAATAAGTCAAATTATTTTCATCATCACAAAAATGTTTTTCGATTTTTTGGGGATGTGTATGTCGGGGGGGGGGGTTAAAAACAGCGCAATGTAAAAGAAATAGCTTTATTGTATGTTACTAACTCAGTATAACGATTTTGATTGTTATAGATATAAAAAATCAAATGTTTTATAAAAGTATGAATATGAATATACTCTAAAGAATACGAACTGAAAGTACCATATTTTAGTAAGTTATATTACTGAAATAGTTAATAACCAACTGTTAGCAGGAACCTTATTTCATAAACTTTTTTCAGTTTACAGAACAAGAAAATAATAATAACTACAGCGTTAAACATTTTAAACAAATTTCAATCTGTTAGTATAGAAAGTTGAGGTTCTTTTCTAAGCAGTGAAACCCCTACTTTCCTATGTAACCTATAACGTCAGTAGTACAGAGAATATGCTATTAATTAACAAGGATATTCTACTGACGCACACACTGTCGTGAAGGTCTATATTGGGTGTAATAGACTTTGTTAGTATAGAAAGTTGAGGTTCTTTTCTAAGCAGTGAAACCTCTACTTTCCTATGTAACCTATAACGTCAGTAGTACAGAGAATATGCTATTAATTAACAAGGATATTCTACTGACGCACACACTGTCGTGAAGGTCTATATTGGGTGTAATAGACTTACCGCTATCAGAAACGTGTATGTACCTTGAGTAAATTATTTCCATCATTATCGGTATAGAATAAATTCAGTTGAACCTAGAGGTAATAATTAACTTAAACGATGACTTTTTAAACTTTAAACTATTACCTCACAAAATTACGCCCCCCCCCCCCAGTGGCTCAGAGGTAAGTCTGAAGGCTTATAATGTTAAAAACTGGGTTTCGATACCGTGGTGAGCATAGCACAGGTATTTCAATGTGTAGCTTTACGCTCAAAAACAGACAATCACAAAATTGCAAATTTTTAAACTGCTTTTCAAACTCAAGGTCTTGTTGCCCCCTTTCTTTTAAAAGTCTATTACACCCAATATAGACCTTCACGACAGTGTGTGCGTCAGTAGAATATCCTTGTTAATTAATAGCATATTCTCTGTACTACTGACGTTATAGGTTACATAGGAAAGTAGAGGTTTCACTGCTTAGAAAAGAACTTCAACTTTCTATACTAACACCCCGAGGTACATGTTACAAGTTGCCCTTGGGAAAATCAGCTTTCTTTTAACGAAATTCGAGAAGTTCCCGAGAAACTTGTAACGTTTCGTAAACCAGATTTAGTACAAAAGGTACATCGTTTAATAAGGATGTGTTTTTTTTTAATTATTCCAGTGTAATGAAACGTTTAATATCTAACCTAATAAAGATTGTTTGCATTACTCGTTGTGTTGTGTAGTTCTTGGTTTAGGAAACTCTTGCCAAACGCCAGTGGCTCTAATTAAGACACATCAGGACTTAAGCTAGTTTAGTATTTCAGAAAAACATTACAACTAATTTAGATTTAGCAAATACGTATGTATATACACCAGTTAATAGCGCCGTGTATTAAACTTTGTGGAACTGTATACTGTATTATTGAAATATACAAGTTAAAGCAATTCTCGTTATCATATCTGTAAACTTTTTAATTGTCCTTAATTGATTCCTCAAACTTCTCAGCTCCATAAATAACATGAGTCGTATTACAAGAGATTCTGTGATGCTGATAATATTTCAGCTTCAACATAATAGAACTCATGTTGTCTTACTCGGATTTCCCATAAAGTTAGATATCATTTACGTCTTACGAGGTTTAAAACAAGATAATTGCTCGTTGAAGATGATTTCCTCCCCCCTGAGTATAAGTGTTGTTTGTTGAGGATGAATATTTCTTGGATAGAATTGTTTGTTTGTTGAAAATGATTGTCTCTTGAATATAATTATTTGTGTTAGATGATTGTTTCTTGAATATAATTTATTGTGTTAGATGATTGTTTCTTGAATATAAGTGTTTGTTTGTTGAAGATAATTATTTATTGAATACAAGTGTTTGTTTGTTGAAGATTATTGTTCTTGAATATAATTGTTTGTTGAAGATTATTGTTTCTTGAATATAATTGTTTGTTGAAGAGTATTGTTTCTTGAATATAATTGTTTGTTTTAGATGATTGTTTCTTCAATATAAGTGCTTTTTTGTTGAATAAAATTGTTTATTTGTTGAATTTACAGTGGTGCATTGCCCAATTTTTCCTCGCTTTTCTTAGTTCCTGTAATTTTGTACGAGATTGTACATTGTGGAAGTGTCATAACTAGTGTAAAACGGTTATGGACATCGTGTGGTGTAAGCTGACTCATATTTCAGACATTCAAACACATATATGCATCTTTATTAACAAAGCAACCGTGAAAAACGTATTACAGCTGATGATCAACAAATACTTGGCAAATACGAAATTTTTCTCCTTGTAAGAAAAAATTGATTTAAAGATAATGCCACTAATGTAATGTACAAAAAGTGTTCACAAAGTCTGTTTTTGTTTTAATATTTGCTTGTGTCTCCTTTAGCTGTGATAACTACTTGGCATCGCAGTGGCATAGAGTGCATAAGGGACTGAATGTAGGCAGGAGTGACTTCATGATACCACATGCAGATTAGGACTTCCTGAAGTTCCAAGGTGCTTCTCGGGTTCTTCTCTTTGCACTTTGTTACCCATTACCTTCCAGCAGTTTTCGATAGCGTTGAAATCTGTGCTGTCGCCTGGTCAGCGTAGTGTATTGATCATCTCTCTCTTTGAAGATAGTCCTTCACAAGAAGCAATGAAATAAAATCAAAGATGTCTTCGCAATACACGTATAGTAAAATTTACTCTTTATTTCACGCCTACTCTGTACAGTGCATGAATATTACAAACCTTTCTAGACCTGTGGAATGGAGCAAAATCATCCTGGAATGTGCACTGGTCAGCTCCACCAAAGTGATCCAGAATCGTTGGCTTTGGCTGGAACTCGAGGATTTCGATGGACTTGTCGGCATTGACAGTGCTTGTCACAAAATGCAGGCATCCCACACCTTAGCCAGAGATACATCCCTATATCACCTGATCCTACGGATGCTTCGGAGTTGCAACCAAAGACGCAGGAAGAAACTCTTCTCAGAACTGACGTCGTACAAAGCTTTTCCCATCAAGTTCGTGCAGGTTGAACTGTGATTCGTCCGAGAAGATCAGTTTACTTCACATTGCTTCAGTCCAGTCAACATGGTATTTGGCCCAGTTGAGCCTCATCTTCCTAATCTTGTTGGTGAAGAGGGGTTTCTTTCTTGGCCGTCTTGTAGGGAGAGTGGCTGAACACGGGCGAGACCGGACGGTGTGAGCGGTGACAGTAACCCCTGAGGTTTCCTGCCACGTTCTTTTGAGATCTGTGGTCGACAGTCGACGATTCTGCAGGCTCTTGCGTTTCATAACACCAATAACTTGGTGAAATTCACTTCTTGTTGCAATCTGCCTTGTCGCCAATCCGTCTTTGCTCAAAGTAACAACTACTGCCCTTTTTTTTTCGTGGAATTTACTCGCAACTCTTGGTCATGGTAGCATCACCCGGACATTGTGCAGATAGGTTTCTAAACTGACTCTCAGTGTAGCATCACCTGGACATTGTACAAATAGGCTTCTAAACTGACTCTCAGTGTAGCATCACCCGGACATTGTACAGATAGGTTTATAAACTGACTCTCAGTGTAGCATTACCCGGACATTGTATAGATAGGTTTATAAACTGACTCTCAGTGTGGTATCACCCGGACATTGTGCAGATAGGCTTCTAAACTGATTCTCAGTAAGAACCTCCATTTATAGCCTATAAAGCTGCTGATGTAGTAATTAGACAGGATTGCAACGTCCATGAAACACATTTGTACGAAGAAAACTGTGAAACAAATTGGGTGTCCAATAAAATTGTCCACCACTGTAAATATTTGTTTGTTGAATTTCGCATAAAGATGCTCGAGAACGATCTGAGTCAGCCGTTCCTAATTTTCAAGTAATAGACTAGATGGAAAGTAGCTTTTCAACATTACTCGACGTCAACTTTTGGATGACTCTAACCGAATAGTGGAATTTGAGAGTCAAGTCTTATAACGCACCTAGGCCCCAAAGAGCAGAACGCGATTTTTTTACGGAAACGGGGCGCAAATTACAGAACCTGAAATTCACATTCTGGCACGCTAACTATTGGGCCACGCTCGGTCTCAGAACAAGATAAAATATAAATCACGTTCTATTAGACTTTACAGCAAAATGAGACATTACTTACGTCGCCCCACATTTTACAATAAAATGATATACCATTCGTTCTTATATCAGTGTCATGTGCTATCATCCATTATTTTCCCGTTCAATACGTTAAAAATGTATAAATTAATTTGATTCAGACAATTTGACAAATACTACCAAGTACACTAAATCGTCTTAAGTTCTGAAAAAAAAATGTTATTTTTATTTCACCGCAGAATGGGATTACTAAAAGATTATTGTACACACTCCTTCAGTAATCCACATATTCACATTTAAAAACACTCGCGGTTTTTAAGTCAACAAGGAACAAATACTTCGAGCACATTGATATGATACTTTTACATGGTGATTTAAAATATCAAACCCGAGAAAAATATATCTCTTTTAGTCTCCTAAACACTAATCTTATAGTGGTCTATCGTAATTTTCCTTCTAACAAGCACAATGAAAAGTAATATGACAAAAATATAGACTTTTAGTTGGCACTGTTACCACGAAAAGTATCCCACACTCATCCAACAGTGTCCGGAACAGGACGCCTCCATGGCCCACGCGTCTACCCTAAGGCAAAGTAACATATTTAGAGGTGTGGTGAATACATCTTTTGTATTCTTGATTGGAAAATGTTACATTTGATATCGTTTTATGCAACGTGTTTTCATTCGAAAAGCGACCTTTGATATTTTAGTGTTAGCACTTCGTGCAAATATTTGAAGAATGTTAAATGAAAACTTTTTGTTTTTGTTCACCATATCCTTCTTGAAATGTGGTTACATTCATTCAGTTTGTGTCTAAGACTCCTCACAAAGTAACACCGGTACCTTAAGGATACCCACCATAGAGATCTTGCTTTGAACGAATATATCAGTAGGTAGTTAAAAAACGGCGAATACAAATACCACGGAGATGTCGATGTTTGTGTATGTGCGAAACATTGACAACAAAACAGACATAGACACTCAACTAGGATAAAAGAAACGTGACCGATAAACAATGCATGTTTAGAAATATTCTGGTCTTCTTGCTCTGTACATTCCGTTTCGCTAACAAGAACGTAGTAGCTATAAAAGTAAAACCGAGTTACCTGTGTAACTTGACGATAATGCTTTCGCTATCTCGTCTCTGGTATAATGGCATTGGTATTTATCATTATTATTTATATTATTAATCAGGCTTTAGTGCTAAGACTGCTCAAGGAAGAAAAATACACTGTGGCCACTAGACCGATATGATGAGTCTTATGTAAGACAGAAATGAACACCAAAATTAATTTATTAATTATCTTATCCTAAACCGTCTAATAAACACTGGAATACTACAAGTTCAAAGGTAACAAAATAAACAGTTCAAACTCTTCAGTGTAAACGCATAAAATCTTTCGTGCACGTGTTTTCAATTTTACCAATTTGTAACTATGGTTTATTTGTTTGTAATTAAGCACAAATCTACACAATGGACTATCTGTACTCTGTCCACCACGGATATCGAAACCCGGATTCTAGCGTTGTAAGTCCGCAGGCATATTGCTGTGCCAATTGGGAGCCGTAACTATGCACGAATATCTGTTTTCATGGCTGCAATTAGAGCTGGTGGATTATCTATTCTAGTTTAGACACTGGTATGGTTATTGTTAAGACACGGCTCGTAGGGGACATTCAAAATGTTTCTTGCATTGGTCCTATATTCCCCAAATGTATATAATTGAATGTTTTTATAAGATTATATAGAGATTAGAGTTCTTAACTCCAGTTATGTATACCTTTGGAACTACGTTCATATATACACGATAACATAATGTTACTTTCAACTATCTTTACATTAGAAAGTTTTAGTTATTGAAATTTATCAAACGGGTCTGCTTTCAGCAGGATCTCCAACACACGTGACAGATTGATCCCATGACGTCATTTATCATCGAGTCCGAACGTTTCTTTAGACTGATAGCCCTGTTTGTATGCTTTATATTTTTCTGTTTTTTTTTACCTAGTGTTATTTTAGCTTGTTTTATAGCACTTTTTAGGTAAATAATTTTTCTTCAATTGAGTAAAATAATTCATTCATTAAGTAATTGTTTTTTTGATTCGAATTTTCGGGCAAAAGTTATGAGGACTATCTGCGCATAGCCGTCCCTAATTTTGAGCTGCTAGATAACCGGAAAGACAGCTAGTCAACAAAATCCACCGCCAACTCTTGGGATACTCTCGTTTGACAGAACCACTGTCTTGATTCTCTCTTCTAGCGCTCCCACATGCCCAAAGTGTGGGGCACGTTCTTACGGTAATAGGATGTGAACCATAAATCCTTGCATTCATACACTGGTATTCAAGCCACTAGGTTTACACCTGACCCTTCATTAAGCAAGGTATTATCACCTAACTTGCGAAAGGACATTTTGATGATGCCCTAAATTGATGATGCCCTAAATGCGGAATTACTGAACTACTTCAGAAGGAGAATTTCTTTGTATTTGCGAGGACTTCATCTTGTCAGATCTGTTTCAAATCATTACGTGTATGGAAGCACATTATGCTAATATAAAATAATCTGATAAACAACAATTCATAAGCACAATTATGTGGCATATTTTTGGGAACACACTACACGTTTCAATAGATCATGGTCTGTGTTATTCATTTAGAATAATAATTACTTTAGAATACTTTGAGTTAAGCCTTAATAAATAATGCATTTGTAGTAATGGTAGATTGGAATAATTCATTACTTTTAATTTCTGGTTAAATCTCAAAGTACTAACTTATTTCTATACCACTCATTATCGATGAGATTTGCATATTACATCACACTGAGTTATTTTATGCTTTTTGCCTGCTACAATAGTCTGTGTAACGAACTGGCAAAAATTGAACGAAATCACACATTTATCTATGTAAACTGTATAGAAGACTCTAGCAATAATTAGTGGAACTAACTGCAATGACGATGGTCTTTTGTTTTACAGTTTTTGTGTGAATCATAAAATATTAGGGACCCTGTAAATCACAGGTTATGGATAAAATTAGCTTGGCGTATAAATTGTTTAAAAACAATGGGATCGCTAATTCTAGATTTGATAAACATTAATTATTCTAATAAATATTTTGATTGAGAAAAAATAACTGAGACGTGAAAAGAAATTTTTAATAAAGAGCACACTTATGCGACATTCTACTATTTTATCTAAATGTAGTTTTATGCATTCGTCACTGTACTCCAGGTAGCTCATGGGTTCGATCCCTGCGATGGGCTGAGCTCAGATAGCCTAATAAGCAGCTTTGCACTTAAAAACGAACGAACATTCTACCAACGCTACTGGCAAATTGTACCACAAAAAATCAATTTCAACAGACCAATCCTCTATAATTTAAGTTTATGTACACCTATATACATGTAATTTTGATCTCATGTAACGTTGTAACAATTATATATATAGCAGCTATGAGAATAGTTAAGTCAGAAAGAGGCGCCAACAACCGTAAAAACATGATTACAGCCAAACAGTAGTTTTAACTAAACACTGTCTGAATCTACAAAAATAAATATTGCTTCGTGTTCAGTTTTCGCCTAAATAAATGTGATTAAAAACACAAATTTTTTATCTCCAATGCAGTAACGTCTTGAAAATTATTTTATATAAATAGAATTATCCTAGCCTAACTAATAGAATTAAACAATATATATATATTTATAAAGTACAAAAAAAACAACACGATGACCACTAGAAGGCGTAACAGTTCAAACGATTAAATTTGAAAAAGCTTATTTGTTTGTAATTAAACACAAAGCTACACAATGAGCTATCTGTGCTTTGCCCACCACGGGTATCAAATGTGGAGAACATATCACACCATGAGGCCAAAAAATGACTGGCGTGCTCTGTTTTAACCTAAATTAAATACATAAAATTCAAAATAGAAACTTTGACTTACATTACTAAAGTAAATAGCGATTCGAAAACTTTTAAAAGTTATCTTCTATAAATAGATTTGCCCAAGGTTAGCTAATAGAATATATATATATATATATATTAGTATAAAATTAGTATAAAAGGCTTAGCAGTTTACAATATTCGATTTGGAAAAGTCAAAATGTAGAGCACATATCATACCATGAAGCGAAAATAGATATTCTGAAATTTCAATTTCTGTCTCCTACTGGAAGTGCCAGTAACTAAATTTCCACACTTTTATCTAAAGAACATGTCTTCCATGACTTAAAGTTGGTTGAAACTACGCATATGATATAAAAGAGCTATAGTAACAGACTGAAAAACTCGGTTATGACGATAGAGGATCTATTGATCAAAAAGCAAAGTAAATAAAAGCCAGACTCTAATATAATACTTAATACTTCTTAATGACTAAGCTTATATTTTCAGAAATTAGGGTAAAATGTAGCGAGAAACCCCAATAGTAACAATATACTAATTCAAAAAATAAGGACAACACAATCTAACAAGTTTTAAAGATGTGTTTCATATATTTGGGGCTTATTTTAAATATATATTTTGCATGCTGAATGTATGTATCTATATGGGTTCAAGAATATAAAATTAAAAGATAAAATAAAACAATTCAAGTAACAGAACATAAACCGGAACTTTGCTATTGTAGCACTTAACTTGATTTGAGTTTGCTGAAGTGTTACACTCGTTGTCTTTGCTAAAATAATTATAAAAGGCATCTTATTGATTATAAGTTTCTGGGTTTGTTAATAATAAATCAAAGAGGAGACTAGAAACGATGATAAATATTTGGCATCTTCAGCAAACAGTAATGAAATTTGGCACAATAAGTGAAAAAATTATCCAGTTATCTCATTTATCTTAACTGTTCCATACACGAAGTTACACTGTTTTCATTCAATTTTCTTTGTGTGGTATGCTATCATTTCTACTGATTTCGAAGCTGATGTCCAAACCAATTACGATTGACATCGCTATTAAAAACTAAAGTTTTATTACAACCTTGAAAATTTCGGAATTGTACCGCCATCAAAAAAATCTTACTATACTCTCAAAACTACAAAATAATACTCAAACACGGAAACCATTTATTGTAAACTATAAATTGTATTGAGACGTATTGAAATGATCATAAAAGTTCACGGGCAGTGATGTAAAACACGACTTAACATATTATCTATCACGAACTATAAAGTTGTACGAGAATGTAATGACATATAGCAAACGTCCCATGAATGCTAAACAGAATGAAAACCGACCTTACTGCAGTAAAAACAAACATAGCGCTTTCGCTACATGTGGCCTAGTGGTTAGCGTGCCGGAGTTCGAGTAGAAGCGTCCAAGGTCGTGACGTGAAGCTGCTGAACACGCACTTTCAGCTGCGGACGCGTTATAAAAGTGATACTCAAGTCCGTTATTCGGTTCAAAGAGCAGGACAAGGCTTTTCTGGCAACACATGCTATTGGTTCCCTCTAGTTGACAATTAGAGATGTCTATAACTGAACGTATATGCTACCGTTCAGGTTGAAAATACGAGATATTTACAAAACAAACAACTGATAATTCGTCTTTAAAAAAAAATACATATATATAACAAATCTAAACACTTTATCCAAAGTATAAAATAAAATAAAATTTCAATAATTTAAGTACTCAGCATCTAGAGTTATTCGTCACTAATTTCTTTCCTTACATTTATCAAAACACTTAACAAACTACCTAACACGTCCATAGGCAAGAAAACTACACAGTTGTTTTATTGCAAGAAAAACGCATCTTTCAACCACAAGAAGATTTTACTTGCGTTGACGAAGGAAGCAGATTTATTACTAGTTTATTCCTGCAACCAATTTAGTTTTTTTTTCTCTGCCTGTAGAGTTGTGGAAACTTGGTCGAAATATAGAAAAAACAAATATTACAATAAATAGTACCTGATGTTTCTTTGTTTTAGAATTTTCACGAAAAATTACACCAGCGCTTTCTGCACATAACAGTCCCTAATTATGAACTAATACACTAGAGGGAGGGTAGCTAGTCAAAAGCTTACAACGCCAACTCTTGAGCATGATATGACTGCCGCTTTTATAACCCACTCACGACCCCAAAGAGCGGAGCGGATTTTTACGGAAATGAGACGTGAACTATAAACATTTGGATTCATAGTCCAGATTCGCTAATTACTAAACCATGACCAGCTCAATATCGTAGGGAAATGACATCTTTTCACGAGTCCTATAAGCACATGTTTGACCAAAAGCTCAAATGATAAGTGTTGACTAGTTGTCTTCCCTCAAGTCTATTCAATATCGTAGGGAAATGACATCTTTTCACGAGTCCTATAAGCACATGTTTGACCAAAAGTTCAAATGATAAGTGTTGACTAGTTGTCTTCCCTCAAGTCTATCAGTTCAAAATTATGAACGTCTTTGTGTAGCTTTGAGCGTAATTCTGAAAGAAAACAAGAATAAACTTTTCTCTGCTACTAGCATTAGTTAAACCCCTAGAAGTAACTATATTTATATTTAAACATTTGCATCACAAAACGTAAAATAACTGTTACAATAAGACATGTAGAGTATAGACTACCCTATGTCAATGTCCTTTAAATAAGTAAAGGAACGCACATTATCATGCGATGTATATCAAGTGAAAAATATTGTAGAGGTATTTTTGATGGAAATATTAGTTTATGACCAAAACAGGCTGTGAAAACGGAAAGTTCAATCAAACGCTATTTACTAAAATTGTAACTCAGCTTTTCGAGATTTATTTCTTCCCCTTTTTAAACAGTTATGATTCGAAGCCACTTCACGAAAAATCGGTTAAGACAATTCATCAATGGGCAAGTAGATTTCAAAGACGCCATCTTTGTATTATTGGCTGAATTTCACTTATTTTGTCTTAATAATTAAGTATAAAAAAACTCGTTGGAAATTTCTATGATGAAATGCAAGTTTAATAACTGATTAACATTTTGTAACAACTTGAACTGTTGGGTATAAGAAATAACACATTGAGCGTCAACTGAAGATGAGGTAGATATAATAAAATTTCGATGCCATCGTGTTAGTAGAGGGATTTGTAACTTGTGTGCGCGCGTGTAAGCAACTGTGTACTAAAAGTAAGCGCAGTGGATAAAATAGTCTTAGTGGAAATACGAATACATATTTGTCATTTGATAAACGTAACATCGCAAAGATGGCGTCTCAGCTCTTTCCCTGGATTACCAATGCATGATGAACAGCTGTGGATCCCTTACCTCGGAAACATCCAGAAATGCAGGATCAAATGTACACACAAACCTTCAAAAAATGAATATATATACGTGTTAAAAAATAACGTAAGATGTTTCAATGAATGGGTTTCAGAAATACGCTTCGCTTTTTTCTTTCTTTTACCTTCTAAGAGTCATGTCGAAAAGTCTTAAAAACGAGAAGACAAGAAACAATTCCAGTTACAGCTACTTTGAAATCATTACGCGTTTTTAATGGAACCGCGTTGTTATAGACTTAGGAAACTTTGATGTATGTACATAAGTCAAAGTCAGTCTTTATCAACACATTTTTATTTTTCAATGGTAATGCATGCTCCGCTCGTATGTAATTGGTTGTAATGATTATATATATCAGAGTTACATATGAATAAGTTATAGACTACGTTTCCAGAAAAGTAGCCAATCACAGTGTACAAAAATGGACGCCGCCCGTGACGTATGAAAGCTTGCATAAGGGTGGGAATAAAAGGAGGACAATTATAGCTTTGAGAAACAATCAGCAACCCAACCTTGTCCTCTCAGCACGTGACAGTCGTCAGTCTGGTAAAGTTTGTCATCAAATTCTCCAAAAGAAGTTAAATCCAAAAGGTGAGTGTTCGTTTCAGTTATAATTCGAGTAACGACAGATTTCAAGATATGAGTTATGTAGTAAAAATCATACCAGGATGTTCATGAACTTTTGTTCTCTTGCATTGTTCATATAATATGAAATATGCTTTGTTTTAGATTTTTTTTTATTTCTCGGAATTCTTGTAATTCAAGTTCGACAAACGTGGACTGTGATACTGAATCATTCAATTTCTATCAATCTGTATACTTTCTGTCTAGTTACAAATTATTATACGACTTCAGAGAACATTAACAGGTACAAAGCGGGCTAAACACTCTTACATT
>NW_013666368.1:160837-163742 GCF_000517525.1 Limulus polyphemus | reverse complement strand
AACACTCTTACATTTATTATATACGTAAATGACGTATCCAGAAAGCACATAAAAATACTTAATACCTGCGCTAAACACTCTTACATTTATTATATACGTAAATGACGTATCCAGAAAGCACATAAAATACTTAATACCTGCGCTAAACACTCTTACATTTATTATATACATGAATGACGTATCCAGATGGCACATAAAATTACAAACTCCGATTACAAACTTCTTTGGAATGTCTATATTTGATTTCAGGAAAATTGTTTGCACTAGCTAATTTGTAAGTTATACATTACATGGTAGGCAGCTAGTTAACACCAACTACTCGGGCTACTCTTGTCAGACCGAATAGTGGGAGCTGATCGTCACTCTTATAACACACCCACAGCCCTAAAGTGTGTTGCACGATTTTTTTTTATTTTTGGCAGTAACGAGGCACGAACCATTGAACATTAGACCCACAGTACGACACCCGCAGGAAACTTGTAAGCTATTTGTACAAAATAACTTAGATTCTTTGTTGGTTTGTAGTTGAGCACAAAGCTACAAAATGGGCCATGTGTGCTGTGCCCACCACTGGTATCCAAACCCTGTTTCTAGCGTTGTAAATCCGTAGATATACCACTATGCCAATGGGGGCCAAAATAGCTTATAGTACTGACTATAATATTTACTCTCCAAAAGAGTACTAGATAGAATTTAGCTTTTCTTCAGTTGATATTTGATGCTGTTTAAAGTTAAGCACAAAGCTACACAATGGGTATCGAAAACCAGTTTCTAGCGTTGTAAGTTCGCAGACATACCGCTGCGTTTTTGCTTCAGAAGGCCTTCTCTGTTTCTTAAAGAAACAGTAATAAAAACAACAATATTGAGTTTACTTCCTTCTATTAACAACAGAAAGCCAACTATAAAGATATCTTCGGTGTGATATTGTAGTTTGATATATTTTTCAGCGTATAAAGGTGAAACACGTGGCAACTGTCCATTGGTTAATTGATTGTAAATTCTGTTTCAACTCACATATTTCTAGGATAATTAACGAATTAGAATATCAAGAATAAGGAAGGCAATTTTGCGAACCCCAGTGTTAAGCCTGAAGACTTATAACGCTAAAATCCGCGTTTAGATACCCGTGGTGGGCACTGCACAGATAGCCCATTGTGTAGCTTTGTGCTAAAAAAAAACGATTTTGTGAATCTTGAGCTTTTAGATCTAGCTTTAGATAACTAGCAGTTAGTTTGAAGACTTTATTTGTTTGTTCGTTTATTGAATTTAGCGCAAAGCTACTCGAGGACTGTCTGCGCTAACTGTCTCTAATTTAAAAGTGAGAGACCAAAGAGAAGGTAGCTAGAAAGAACTACCAACCACTATATCTTGGGCTACTCTTTACCAAAACTGGGACTCACCGTCAAATTATAAAGAACCCCACAGCTGAAAGGGCGAGCATGTTCAGTGACGGATTCGAACCCGCAGATTACAAACCGAGTGTCCTAACCACAAACCCATGCTAGGCCGCCAACTGTGTTGACCTTTTAATATTGTTTTCCAGGTTTAGAATCTTGAGATTTTACCAGATTCATAAAATCTAATTTACGTATAGGAAAACCTGAGATAAAATTCACGATTTTTATTAACTGTTGAAGCATTAGAAAAAGATTGACTCTGCAATTCGGTGTATTTCAACACTCTTCTACTGATGTCTAACAACTAAAGTTTTACTAATCAAATTATATTCCCTGGTACTATTGATATTTGCGATGAATTTGCGTGAATTGTAATGGGAGAGAGAGAGGGGGGGGGTACTTTTGCAGTATTTGGGGTAATGAGCACAGATTATTTATTTATTATTTGAACCCTGATACAGAAAAACTTAAGCGTCATGGTTGTCATGAAAAGTAAATTACTTTTAGAAAATTAAGAACACTTATTAAAGCGTTAAATGTACTTTATTGTAACTTGATAAACGTATAGGCAGCAATTTGGATTCAAAATTTTTTGAAATCGGTTAGAAAACGTTTATAAGGTGCGGATTGGTAGTCTGATGGAGCTCTTGATTTTTGAAACGGACTAGCTGGGTTTGATCCCACACAATATCATACAGCGTTTCCGCACTTTCAACGATGGGAGCGTCATAAGGGTGACAGTTATTTCCTTAGGGTGGTTGGTAACATGCTGTTGACTGGTTACCGTTTATCTGGTCAGCAGTTCAAAATCAAGGATGGCGGCAGGTAGCCATATTGCCATAAATATGAATTACAAGTACGAAAAATGTAGCGAAAATTACACGAGAAAAGCTTTATTTTAGTTTCATAGAAATATATGTAAGGAGACATTTTAGAAACAAACTGGACGATCGTTTTTTTGTTTCAACTAACAAGTCTTTCTATTTCCATCTTGACGGTCCGGCATGGCCAGGTGGTTAGGGCACTCGACTCGCAATCTGAGGGTCGCGGTTTTGAATCCTCGTCCCACCAAACATGCCGTGGGGGCGTTATAATGTGACGGTCAATCCCACTATTCGTTGGTAAAAGAGTAGCCCAAGAGTTGGCGGTGGGTGGTGATGACTAGCTGCCTTCCCTCTAATCTAACACTGCTAAATTATGGACGGCTAGCGCAGATAGCCCTCGTGTACCTTTGCGCGAAATTCAAAACAAACAAACAAATAATCCATCTTGACGCTCTTCAACTCCTGTGATCTTTCAAAATTAAATCATACTAATCTGCTTGCATTACGTGACCTGAGGGTGACAATATGTAGAATTATAAACGGAATTTTCTCTACGTTAAACTACTGCATTGAGTGCATTGTTGCCCGATTAAGGCTCTGGTAATAGGACCGAAAGCTCGCAATAAAATTATTTTAAACAACCCTGAGGCTGGACTTTATATATACCATCTTATCAAATTAATT